>NW_027140917.1:600000-900000 GCF_036365525.1 Heterodontus francisci | reverse complement strand
TTTCCTTTTGTTTTTCGGCGGTGGCCAGGGGGCTGCTGGGTAAGTAAAACACTATATATTTGGGCGGTTTCTGAACCCGAGACACCACACTTGTCGTGTCTCCCACCCGCCCTCCTCCTCTAACCAAAAAGAAAAAAGGACTCGGTGGGGTGTTTATAAGGTAAGGCTTTTTCGATTTCTCTGGTTTTATTGTGATTGGTAAAAACTTTTCGTTCCTTTTTCATTTAACTAAGTTAAGCTTAAGATTAAAAATGGCAGGAGATCTCAGACCCGTGTCATGCTCCTCCTGCACAATGTGGGAGCTCAGGGACATGGCCGATGTTCCTGACTCCTTCACGTGCAGGACGTGTGTCCAACTGCAGCTCTTGTTAGACCGCATGACGGCTCTCGAGCTGCGGATGGACTCACTTTGGAGCATGCGCGATGCTGAGGAGGTCGTGGATAGCACGTTTAGTGAATTGGTCACACCGCAGATTAGGATTGCTGATGGAGAAAGGGAATGGGTGACCAAAAGGCAGAGAAAGAGCAGGAAGGCAGCGCAGGAGTCCCCTGCGGTCATCTCCCTCCAAAACAAGTATACCGTTTTGGATACTGTTGAGGGAGATGGCTCACCAGGGGAAGGCAGCAGTAGCCAGGTCCATGGCACCGTGGCTGGCTCTGCTGTTCAGAAGGGCGGGAAAAAGAGTGGAAGGGCTATAGTCGTAGGGGATTCGATTGTAAGGGGAGTAGATAGGCGGTTCTGTGGTCGAAAACGAGGCTCCCGAATGGTATGTTGCCTCCCAGGTGCACGGGTCAGGGATGTCTCAGATCGGCTGCAGAACATTCTAAAGGGGGAGGGTGAACAGCCAGTTGTCATTGTGCACATAGGCACTAATGATATAGGTAATAAACGGGATGAGGTCCTACAAGCAGAGTTTAGGGAGTTAGGAGCCAAGTTAAAAAGTAGGACCTCAGAGGTAGTAATCTCAGGATTACTACCAGTGCCACGTGATAGTCAGAGTAAAAATGAAAGAATAGTCAGGATGAATGCGTGGCTTGAGAGATGGTGCAGGAAGGAGGGGTTCAGATTTTTGGGACATTGGGACCGGTTCTGGGGGAGGTGGGACTATTACAAATTGGACGGTCTACACCTGGGCCGGACTGGAGCCAATGTCCTTGGAGGTGCTTTTGCTAACGCTGTTGGGGAGGGTTTAAACTAATGTGGCAGGGGGATGGGAACCAATTGAGGTCAGTTGACAGTAAGGAGGTAGTAACAAAAGCCTGTAAGGAACTAGATAATGAAGTCAGTGTGACTAAGGGGAAGAACAGGCAGGGAGCAGATGATGAATATAAAGGGACTGGTGGTCTGAGGTGCATTTGTTTTAATGCAAGAAGTGTAGTAGGTAAGGCAGATGAACTTAGGGCTTGGATTAGTACCTGGGAGTATGATGTTATTGCTATTACTGAGACTTGGTTGAGGGAAGGGCATGATTGGCAACTAAATATCCCAGGATATCGATGCTTCAGGCGGGATAGAGAGGGAGGTAAAAGGGGTGGAGGAGTTGCATTACTGGTCAAAGAGGATATCACAGCTGTGCTGAAGGAGGGCACTATGGAGGACTCGAGCAGTGAGGCAATATGGACAGAACTCAGAAATAGGAAGGGTGCGGTAACAATGTTGGGGCTGTACTACAGGCCTCCCAACAGCGAGCGTGAGATAGAGGTACAAATATGTAAACAGATTATGGAAAGATGTAGGGGCAACAGGGTGGTGGTGATAGGAGATTTTAATTTTCCCAACATTGACTGGGATTCGCTTAGTGTTAGAGGTCCAGATAGAGCAGAATTTGTCAGGAGCATCCAGGAAGGTTTTCTAGAGCAGTATGTAAATAGTCCAACTCGGGAAGGGGCCATACTGGACCTGGTGTTGGGGAATGAGCCCGGCCAGGTTGTTGAAGTTTCAGTAGGGGACTACTTTGGGAATAGTGATCACAATTCCGTAAGCTTTAAAATACTCATGGACAAAGACGAGAGTGGTCCTAAAGGAAGAGTGCTAAATTGGGGGAAGGCCAACTATACCAAAATTCGGCAGGAGCTGGGAAATGTAGATTGGGAGCAGCTGTTTGAAGGTAAATCCACATGTGATATGTGGGAAACTTTTAAAGAGAGGTTGATTAGCGTTCAGGAGAGACATGTTCCTGTGAAAATGAGGGATAGAAATGGCAAGATTAGGGAACCATGGATGACAGGTGAAATTGTGAGACAATCTAAGAGGAAAAAGGAAGCATACATAAGGTGTAGGCGGCTGATGAAAGACGAAGCTTTGAAAGAATATCAGGAATGTAGGACCAATCTGAAACGAGGAATTAAGAGGGCGAAAATGGGTCATGAAATATCTTTAGCAAACAGGGTTAAGGAAAATCCCAAAGCCTTTTATTCATATATAAGGAGAAAGAGGGTAACTAGAGAAAGGATTGGCCCACTAAAGGACAAAGGAGGAATGTTATGCTTGGACTCAGAGAAAATGGGTGAGATTCTAAACGAGTACTTTGCATCGGTATTCACCGAGGAGAGGGACATGACGGATGTTGAGGTTAGGAACAGATGTTTGATTACTCTAGGTCAAGTCGGCATAAGGAGGGAGGAAGTGTTGGGTATTCTAAAGGGCATTAAGGTGGACAAGTCCCCAGGTCCGGATGGGATCTATCCCAGGTTACTGAGGGAAGCGAGAGAGGAAATAGCTGGGGCCTTAACAGATATCTTTGCAACATCCTTAAACACGGGTGAGGTCCCGAAGGACTGGAGAATTGCTAATGTTGTCCCCTTGTTTAAGAAGGGTAGCAGGGATAATCCAGGTAATTATAGACCGGTGAGCCTGACGTCAGTGGTAGGGAAGCTGCTGGAGAAGATACTGAGGGATCGGATCTATTCCCATTTGGAAGAAAATGGGCTTATCAGTGATAGGCAACATGGTTTTGTGCAGGGAAGGTCATGTCTTACCAACTTAATAGAATTCTTTGAGGAAGTGACAAAGTTGATTGATGAGGGAAGGGCTGTCGATGTCATATACATGGACTTCAGTAAGGCGTTTGATAAGGTTCCCCATGGCAGGCTGATGGAGAAAGTGAAGGCGCTTGGGGTCCAAGGTGTACTAGCTAGATGGATAAAGAACTGGCTGGGCAACAGGAGACAGAGAGTAGCAGTAGAGGGGAGTTTCTCAAAATGGAGACGTGTGACCAGTGGTGTTCCACAGGGATCCGTGCTGGGACCACTGTTGTTTGTGATATACATTAATGATTTGGAGGAAAGTATAGGTGGACTGATTAGCAAGTTTGCAGACGACACTAAGATTGGTGGAGTAGCAGATAGTGAAGGGGATTGTCAGAGAATACAGCAGAATATAGATAGATTAGAGAGTTGGGCAGAGTAATGGCAGATGGAGTTCAATCAGGGCAAATGCGAGGTGATGCATTTTGGAAGATCCAATTCAAAAGTGAACTATACAGTAAATGGAAAAGTCCTGGGGAAAATTGATGTCCAGAGAGATTTGGGTGTTCAGGTCCACTGTTCCCTGAAGGTGGCAACGCAGGTAAATAGAGTGGTCAAGAAGGCATACGGCATGCTTTCCTTCATCGGACAGGGCATTGAGTACAAGAGTTGGCAGGTTATGTTACAGTTGTATAGGACTTTGGTTCGGCCACATTTGGAATACTGCGTACAGTTCTGGTCGCCACATTATCAAAAGGATGTGGATGCTTTGGAGAGGGTGCAGAGGAGGTTCACCAGGATGTTGCCTGGTATGGAGGGCGCTAGCTATGAAGAGAGGTTGAGTAGATTAGGATTATTTTCATTAGAAAGACGGAGGTTGAGGGGGGACCTGATTGAGGTGTACAAAATCATGAGAGGTATAGACAGGGTGGACAGCAAGAGGCTTTTTCCCAGAGTGGGGGTTTCAATTACTAGAGGACACGAGTTCAAAGTGAAAGTGGAAATGTTTAGGGGGGATATGCGTGGAAAGTTCTTTACGCAGAGGGTGGTGGGCACCTGGAACGCGTTGCCAGTGGAGGTGGTAGACGCGGGCACGATGGAGTCTTTTAAGATGTATCTAGACAGATACATGAATGGGCAGGAAGAAAAGAGATACAGAACCTTAGAAAATAGGCGACATGTTTAGAGAGAGGATCTGGATCGGCGCAGGCTTGGAGGGCCGAAGGGCCTGTTCCTGTGCTGTAATTATCTTTGCTCTTTGTTCTTTGTAGATCTTTGAAGGTAACATGTAGTGTCTTAGGTGTTAGAGAGAGAGATACAGAGTAATAAAACTCAGGAGGAAATGCTGATGTTTATACATCAATGGTTAGGTCCCAGCTGGAGAATTGTGTCCAATTCTGATCACCACGGTTTGGTAAGGATGTCAAGGACTTAGTGAAGATACTGAGGTGATTTTCTGGAATGGTACCAGGGATCTGGGAATTCATTTACGTTGAGAAATTTGAAAAGCTGGGATTGTTCGCTTTAGAGCACTGACGGGTAAGGGGAGATTTAATATGGAATTCAAAATCATGAGGGGTTTTGATAGGGTAATTAATGTGAAACTGTTTCCAGTGTCAGAAAGTGCAGTATTCAGAAGACACAGATTGAAGGTAATTGACAAAGAACCAGAGGTGAAATGAGGAGAATTTTCTTACACAGCAAGTTGTTGGGATCTGGAATTCATTGTCTGAAAACAATATGGAAGCAGATTCAATAATATCTTTCAACCTCTCACACTGCTCAATGTACCACACCCCCATCACTCACCCATCAGCTGTCCCTAACACTCAGGACTCACACATAACATTCACATACTCCACCTCACCCTCACACACCTTCCACTGATACCAGCCTCACACCCACATCTCACTGTCTCCACATACCACCAGCTATTGAGCTATGGAAGGCACATCACACAAACACTGTGAAACACAATTACTGATATTCCACCCCCTCTCTTACAGGACAAGGTGGCCCATAATCACAGGGGGCAGAAGTGAACTAGCGGGGGCCAGGCATATCTTCATCCCCTGAGCCTGAGGGAGGAGATGGTTCTCCACATCATGGGACTGGCTGTCACAGAGCCCGTGGCATCCAGCATCACCGACAGCATTCAGGATGATGCTATGCACCTGCCTGATGTCCCTTCTTAACTCCCACCTCCCCCTCATCCTGCTGTCTGGGATGATGTACAAGCTGCAGATGGTGGGACCATGGACCTCCTGCTTTCCATCCCATTCCCAATCCCACACCCCAACCTTCCAATTCTGATTTATACTTTCCAACGATAACTGAAAACTGCCAGCTTCCCAGTCACAGCAGCTCCAGGAGACAGAGAGAGAGCAGCAGCACAGCACTGATGGTGAAGCCCCATCACTTGGTCTGATACTCACAGACAACAGATCAAATACTTACACTGTGTGTGCTTTTGAGGCTGGTAAAGAGTCAGAATCTACACGTGGTGAGTCACCGAGCACGAGTGAGCTGCAGCCAGGCCAGGGGAAAAGGATAGTTCATGCGTCAGATGACCGGAGGGCAATGTCACAAATGAGTTATAATACACAGGACTCAGATATGAACTTTGCTGGAGCAGCATACAGGAGAATGATGATGGATATGGACACTGAGATACTTTGTCCATTGACAGTATTGTCAGACAGTCTGTTGTCACTATCAAAGAACATGGAGGAGTCCAGCTCCAACATGGCACAGGACATTGCACAGAGCTTGAAGCCCATTTTTTCCCCTGTGGAAGTGGTCACTAACTCCATGACAGCACTAGCGGACCCAGCCTTGATGCAGTGTCTGGTGACCATTGTCTCAGCTTCCACTGCAGCACAGACGGCAGACACCCAACGTCTCTGTGATGCAGTGGAAGCTCAGACTGCTTGCTGCCATGCAGGATCAGACTGCTGTCATCATGGCTGTGGATCTCACTGCACAAAGGGGTTTGCAGGCTCTCACAACAGTCCAGCAATCTGTGATCCAGTAGATTACTGAGATTACTGAGATGTCGCCCCGTGGCAGTGACAGTGTCTCCGTGGAGTATGAACCTGCTGTCCTCTCTCAGGATGACAGTATTTGTTCTCCTTTCACTGGCACTCCACCAATGTCCTTGCTGTTACCCATTAGCCAGCCCAGGCTGCTGCTGCCCATGTCGTGGTGGTGCAGTCTGAATCCGTGCCCTCAAGGCCCTGAGCTGCTCGAGGACGTCCTGCAAGACCATCTGCAGTCTCCCCCAGCGAAAGTCAGCAGCCTTCCACCAGCCATGCTGCAGTCACTGGGGAAACACTGTGTCGGAGCACTAGGCAAGTCGAGGGTTCCACAAGACAGGCACTAAGGGAATATTCAAGGGTGAATGGTTCAGCTTTGTTTGTATAATTGGATGTGTTATTGGATAAAGATGTCAATGAATAGGTTTTTGTTGGTGTTTTTTTATTGCAGGACACTGTGATGGGGCGTCTCAGATGGGTGTAATGGGGGAGAATGGAGGATCCATGGTGGGAAAGGGAAGTTGTCCTGTGGGAACCGAAATTCTAGCAGGGTCTCTCCGACAGCCTGCCCGGTTCAAAGGCATCCAGGAAATATCCTCCCTCACTCCTCCTCCTGAGGTAGCCTCCGGATTCCTGTTGCCAATGCTTGTGTCCTCATGATGGTGATGATATGAAGGATGCAGCAGAACACCATGAACTTGGACACCTGCTCCAGTGTGTACTGGAGGGCTCCCCCCGAGCGGTTCAGACGTCGGAAGCATTGCTTCATCACACCGATGGTCTGTTCCACCATGTTCCTGGTGACTCCATTGCTCACGTTATACACGGGTTATTTTCATGCGGTTTGTTGGCATTCATGCTGGGGGTAGAATTAGGAGTGATGCACAGAGTGAGGTAGTCATTGTCTCCGAGGAGCCACATTCTGGTTCTGCAGAGAGGCCCGAAGTGTTGGGACCGGCTGCCTGCTTCAGAATGAAGGTGTGGTGACTGCTGCCAGGATAGTGGACATTCACCAACATGATGTACTGGGCATGCTCACACACTAACTGTACATTAATGGAGTGAGAGTTCTTTCAGTTCCTCTACCTCTCCCCGTTGACATTCGGGCCGCGCAGAGCCACCTCCACCAGCAGGAATCCCGCTACCCTGACAAAGCCACGGGACCTCTCACCCTGCTTCACCCTGCGGAGGTGAAAATTCTATATTCACCTCACCCGACATAGATGGCCTCCATTAACCAGCAGATACATCATTGGACAGCATAGAGATAGACAATGGATACGTCACACGCTGCTGCCTGGGAAGATCCTGATACATAGAAGTTCAATGAAACTGTGACCTTAACGGCTATGGACAGCTCCGTCCTCACCCTGGTGTGAGGCTCCAGGTCGTGTTACAGGAGGGGGCACTGCTATGTGACCACCTCCTTATTGAATCAGAGTCACCTCACACACTGCTCCTGGGTTAGGTGTAGGTAGGAAAAGTGCTCTTGGGAAACCCGGGGTGGGTAGCGGAAAGCCCCCTCCATCTTTACAAAGAACAAAGAACAAAGAACAAAGAAAATTACAGCACAGGAACAGGCCCTTCGGCCCTCCAAGCCTCCGCCGATCCAAATCCTCTATCTAAACCTGTCGCCTATTTTCCAAGGGTCTGTATCTCTTTACTTCCTGCCCATTCATGTATCTGTCTAGATACATCTGAAAAGACGTTATCGTGCCCGCGTCTACCACCTCCGCTGGCAATGCGTTCCATGCACCCACCACCGTCTGCGTAAAGAACTTTCCACGCATATCCCCCCTAAACTTTTCCCCTCTCACTTTGAACTCGTGTCCCCTTGTAATTGAATCCCCCACTCTGGGAAAAAGCTTCTTGCTATCCACCCTGTCTATACCTCTCATGATTTTGTGCACCTCAATCAGGTCCCCCCTCAAACTCCGTCTTTCGAATGAAAATAATCCTAATCTACTCAACCTCTCTTCATAGCTAGTGCCCTCCATACCAGGCAACATCCTGGTGAACCTCCTCTGCACCCTCTCCAAAGCATCCACATCCTTTTGGTAATGTGGCGACCAGAACTGCACGCAGTATTCCAAATGTGGCCGAACCAAAATCCTATACAACTGTAGCATGACCTGCCAACTCTTGTACTCAATACCCCGTCCGATGAAGGAAAGCATGCCGTATGCCTTCTTGACCACTCTATTTACCTGCGTTGCCACCTTCAGGGAACAATGGACCTGAACACCCAAATCTCTCTGTTCATCAATTTTCCCCAGGACTTTTCCATTTACTGTATAGTTCACTCTTGAATTGGATCTTCCAAAATGCATCACCTCGCATTTGCCCTGATTGAACTCCATCTGCCATTTATCTGCCCCACTCTCCAATCTATCTATATTCTGCTGTATTCTCTGACAATCCCCTTCACTATCTGCTACTCCTCCAATCTTAGTGTCGTCTGCAAACTTGCTAATCAGACCACCTATACTTTCCTCCAAATCATTTATGTATATCACAAACAACAGTGGTCCCAGCACGGATCCCTGTGGAACACCACTGGTCACACGTCTCCATTTTGAGAAACTCCCTTCTACTGCTACTCTCTGTCTCCTGTTGCCCAGCCAGTTCTTTATCCATCTAGCTACTACACCTTGGACACCATGCGCCTTCACTTTCTGCATCAGCCTACCATGGGGAACCTTATCAAACGCCTTACTGAAGTCCATGTATATGACATCTACAGCCCTTCCCTCATCAATCAACTTTGTCACTTCCTCAAAGAATTCTATTAAGTTGGTAAGACATGACCTTCCCTGCACAAAACCATGTTGCCTATCACTGATAAGCCCATTTTCTTCCAGATGGGAATAGATCCTATCCCTCAGTATCTTCTCCAGCAGCTTCCCTACCACTGACGTCAGACTCACCGGTCTATAATTACCTGGATTTTCCCTGCTACCCTTCTTAAGCAAGGGGACAACATTAGCAATTCTCCAGTCCTCCGGGACCTCACCCGTGTTTAAGGATGTTGCAAAGATATCTGTTAAGGCCCCAACTATTTCCTCTCTCGCTTCCCACAGAAACCTGGGATAGATCCCATCCGGACCTGGGGACTTGTCCACCATAATGCCTTTTAGAATACCCAACGCTTCTTCCCTCCTTATGCCGACTTGACCAAGAGTAATCAAACATCTGTCCCTAACCTCAACATCCATCATGTCCCTCTCCTCGGTGAATACCGATGCAAAGTACTCGTTCAGAATCTCACCCATTTTCTCTGACTCCACGCATAACATTCCTCCTTTGTCCTTGAGTGGGCCAATCCTTTCTCTAGTTACCCTCTTGCTCCTTATATATGAATAAAAGGCTTTGGGATTTTCCTTATCCCTGTTTGCTAAAGATATTTCATGACCCCTTTTAGCCCTCTTAATTCCTCGTTTCAGATTGCGCCTACAATCCCGATATTCTTTCAAAGCTTCGTCTTTCTTCAGCCGCCTAGACCTTATGTATGCTTCCTTTTTCCTCTTAGCTAGTCTCACAATTTCACCTGTCATCCATGGTTCCCTAATCTTGCCATTTCTACCCCTCATTTTCACAGGAACATGTCTCTCCTGCACGCTAATCAACCTCTCTTTAAAAGCCTCCCACATATCAAAAGTGGATTTACCTGCAAACAGCTGCTCCCAATTTACATTCCCCAGCTCCTGCCGAATTTTGGTATAGTTGGCCTTCCCCCAATTTAGCACTCTTCCTTTAGGACCACTCTCGTCTTTGCCCATGAGTATTCTAAAACTTACGGAATTGTGATCACTATTCCCAAAGTAGTCCCCGACTGAAACGTCAACCACCTGGCCGGGCTCATTCCCCAACACCAGGTCCAGTATGGCCCCTTCCCGAGTTGGACTATTTACATCCTGCTCTAGAAAACCCTCCTGGATGCTCCTTACAAATTCTGCTCCATCTAGACCTCTAACATTAAGTGAATCCCACTCAATGCTGTGGCCATTTCAGAGACATGGGTAGAGCAGGGACAGGAATGGATGTTGCGGGATCCGGGATTTAGATGTTTCACTAAGAACAGAGAAGATGGTAAAAGAGGGCGGGTGTGTGGCATTGTTAATCAAGGAAAGTATTACAGCAGCAGAAAGGACGTTTGAGGACTCGTCCACTGAGGTAGTCTGGGCCGAGGTTAGAAACAGGAGAGGAGAGGTCACCCTGTTGGGAGTTTTCTATAGACCTCCAAATAGTTCCAGAGATGTAGAGGAAAGAATAGCAAAGAGGATTCTTGACAGGAGCGAGAGTAACAGGGTAGTGGTTATGGGGGACTTTAACTTTCCAAATATTGACTGGAAATACTATAGTTCGAGTACTTTAGATGGGTCAGTTTTTGTCCAGTGTGTGCAGGAGGGTTTTCTGACACAGTATGTAGACAGGCCAACCAGGGGCGATGCCACATTGGATTTGGTACTGCGTAATGAACCCGGCCAGGTGTTAGATTTAGAAGTTGGTGAGCACTTTGGTGATGGTGATCACAATTCGGTTAGGTTTACCTTAGCGATGGGCAGGGACAGGGATATACAGCAGGGCAAGAATTATAGCTGGGGGAAAATAAATTATGATGCGATTAGGCAAGATTTAGGATGCGTAGGATGGGGAAGGAAACTGCAGGGGATGGGCACAATCGAAATGTGGAGCTTATTCAAGGAGCAGCTACTGCGTGTCCTTGATAAGTATGTACCTGTCAGGCAGGGAGGAAGTTGTCGTGCGAGGGAGCCGTGGTTTACTAAAGAAGTTGAAGAGCTTGTCAAAAGGAAGAAGAAGGCTTATGTTAGGATGAGACGTGAAGGCTCAGTTAGGGCGCTTGAGAGTTACAAGCCAGCCAGGAAAGATCTAAATGGAGAGATAAGAAGAGCAAGGAGAGGACACGAGAAGCCATTGGCGGATAGGATCAAAGAAAACCCTAAGGCTTTCTATAGGTAAATCAGGAATAAAAGAATAACTGGAGATAGGTTAGGGCCAATCAAGGATAGTAGTGGGAAGTTGTGTGTGGAATCGGAGGAGATAGGGGAAGTGTTAAATGAATATTTTTCGTCAGTATTGACAGTGGAGAAAGAAAATGTTGTCGAGGAGAATACTGAGATACAGACTACTAGGCTAGATGGGATTGAGGTTCACAAGGAGGAGGTGTTAGCAATTTTGGAAAGTTTGAAAATAGATAAGTCCCCTGGGCCAGATGGGATTTATCCTAGGATTCTCTGGGAAGCCAGGGAGGAGATTGCAGAGCCTTTGTCCTTGATTTTTATGTCGTCATTGTAGACAGGAATAGTGCCAGAAGACTGGAGGATAGCAAATGTTGTCCCCTTGTTCAAGATGGGAGTAGAGACAGCCCTGGTAATTATAGACCTGTGAGTCTTACTTCGGTTGTGGGTAAAATGTTGGAAAAGGTTATAAGAGATAGGATTTATAATCATCTTGAAAAGAATAAGTTCATTAGAGATAGTCAGCACGGTTTTGTGAAGTGTAGGTCGTGCCTCACAAACCTTATTGAGTTTTTTGACAAGGTGATCAAACAGGTGGATGAGGGTAAAGCCGTGGATGTGGCGTATATGGATTTAAGTAAGGCGTTTGATAAAGTTCCCCACGGTAGGCTATTGCAGAAAATACAGAAGTATGGGATTGAAGGTGAATTAGTGCTTTGGATCAGAAATTGGCTAGCTGAAAGAAGACAGAGGGTGGTGGTTGATGGTAAATGTTCATCCTGGAGTATAGTTTCTTGTGGTGCACCGCAAGGATCTGTTTTGGGGCCACTGCTGTTTGTCATTTTTATAAATGACCTGGATGAGGGTACAGAAGGGTGGGTTGGTAAATTTGCGGATGACACGAAGGTCGGTGGAGTTGTGGATAGTGCCGAAGGATGTTGTAGGTTACAGAGGGACATAGATAGGCAGCAGAGCTGGGCTGAGAGATGGCAAATTGAGTTTAATGCGGAAACGTGTGAGGTGATTCACTTCGGAAGGAGTAACAGGATTGCAGAATACTGGGCTAATGGGAAGATTCTTGGTAGTGTCGATGAGCAGAGAGATCTTGGTTTCGAGGTACATAAATCCCTGTAAGTTGCCACCCAGGTTAATAGGGCTGTTAAGAAGGCATATGGTGTGTTAGCTTTTATTAGTAGGGGGATCGAGTTTAGGAGCCACGAGGTCATGCTGCAGCAGTACAGAACTCTGGTGTGGCCGCACCTGGAGTATTGCGTGCAGTTCTGGTCACCGCATTGTAGGAAGGATGTGGAAGCTTTGGAAAAGGTGCAGAGGAGATTTACTAGGATGTTGCCTGGTATGGAAGGAAGGTCTTACGAGGAAAGGCTGAGGGACTTGAGGTTGTTTTCGTTAGAGAGAAGGAGGAGAAGAGGTGACTTAATAGAGACATATAAGATAATCAGAGGGTTAGATAGGGTGGATAGTGAGAGCCTTTTTCCTCGGATGGTGATGGCAAACACGAGGGGACATGGCTTTAAGTTGAGGGGTGATAGATATAGGACAGATGTCAGAGGTAGTTTCTTTGCACAGAGAGTCGTAGGGGCGTGGAACGCCCTGCCTTCAACAGCAGTAGACTCGCCAACTTTAAGGGCATTTAAGTGGTCATTGGATAGACATATGGATGAAAATGGAATAGTGTAGGTCAGATGGTTTCACACATCGAAGGCTGAAGGGCCTGTACTGCGCTGTAATGTTCTATGTTCTAAAATTAAAATCTCCTGTCACCACCACCCTGTTGCTCCTACAGCTTTCCATAATCTGTTTACATATTTGTACCTCTATCTCACGCTCGCTGTTGGGAGGCCTGTGGTACAGCCCCAACATTGTTACCACACCCTTCCTATTTCTGAGTTCTGCCCATATTCCCTCACAACTCGAGTCCTCCATAGTGCCTTCCTTCAGCACAGCTGTGATATCCTCTTTGACCAGTAATGCATCTCATCCACCCCTTTTACCTCCCTCTCTATCATGCCTGAAGCATCGGTATCCTGGGATATTTCGTTGCCAATCATGCCCTTCCCTTAACCAAGTCTCAGTAATAGCAATCACATCATACTCCCAGGTACTAATCCAGGCCCTAAGCTCATCTGCCTTACCTACTACACTTCTTGCATTAAAACAAGTACATATCAGACCACCAGTCCCTTTGCTTTCATCATCTGCTCCCTGCCGACTCTTTCCCTTAGTCACGCTGACTTCATTATCTCGTTCCTTACAGGCTTTCGTTCATACATCCTAACTCTCCACTGACCTCATTTGGTTCCCATCCAGAGCTTTCCCTCTCTGCAGCCTCTGCTCCATTTGTTGATCATGTTACAGACCCAGAGACACTGTAACTACAGTCCCGATACCTCGTCTAGAGTTGAATCACTAAATCCTCGGTCCTCTCTGAATGTCTGCAGCAGCTCACAACACAAACTCCAGAAAACCATCCACAGCACCTCCACTAACTTTACAATAGCAAAAGTAAGTCAAATGCCCTCACCTGCAAGTTGGATGCTCGGTCCTTTTAAATAACCCCAGAGGGGATTCCTTGTGCCAGCTGAATGGATGCTTAACTGAGAGTGACTAACACAGGCGGTCAGTGAACATGCATAGGCCAAGTTTCCAAGCTGCTGGAACAGGTTGTTGATATGCCATCCATACCACTGTTCAGTCTACCAGTCCATGCAGGGTACTCTTGGACTCGTGCCCTGTCCAGCATGAGAACTGTGTCGGCCACACCAGAACTGCCCATCAGTGTGGATCCCACTGCATCAGCACCAGTGATAGTACTGAGACCAAATCTGAGTCAGAGACAGATCCATAGCTAATGAAATTCACTTCAAAACGAGAAATGAAAAACACGTCAAATAGAACAAATGGAAGGAATATGGGAAACGGACAGGGGAATGGGGATAATTGGAAGGTTGAGGCCATTTAGAGCTTTTAATCCAAGTATGATTATATTAAAATTGTGGCATTGCCAGACTGGGAGGTAGGTTATGTGAGTGAGTCCAGGGGTGATGGGTGATCTGGACTGGGTGTGAGTTGTGATGCAGCCAGTAGTTTTCTGAATGAGCTGCAGTTTATCGAGCTTTGTTACTGTGAGCATGACCAGGAAGACATTGGAATCATCAAGTGTGGATCTAAGAAAGGCACGGCTGAGGGTTTATAAGTTGATGAACTGAAAGAGATGTGGAAATGAACAAAATTATAGAGGTGGCTGTTGGCAGGGTTAGCGATCGACAGGATATTGAATTGGAACTTAGCTTCGGATGAAAGGAATCGCTGACGTTGTGAAGAGTCTGGTTTGTTCTCAGACATTGGACAGGGAGTGTGATAGAGTCGGCGGACAGGGACAGAATTTGTGACAGAAATCGATGGCAGTGGATTTAGTCTTCCCAATATTTAAATAAAAGGAACAGCAATGCAGTGAAACATGATCTATAGTTCTAATAGCTGGATAGAGAGGTTGACCAGGAACAATAATATTCGCAAGAAGGGCAGAGTAATTGACAAGAACAGTACTGAAGTTGCTCATAGGTTATAACATTAATAGCTGGGTAGAGAGAGACTTACCAGGGACACCAACAATGAGGACCAGATAGTAAATCGTTTGAATAGTCAAAAGCGCGAAATAGATCCGATATTGTAAAGAAAGCCGATGATAATTTGTAGAAAGATAGTCAGACACCCACGAGAAACTCCTCTCCATTGTTGTCACATTCCAATCGATTGTTCTCGGATTCTGACCCATTGTTGTAACATTCCAATCGATTGTTCTCAGATTCTGATCTATCCTCTCCCTCTCTCTGGAGCCACTTATCCCTGTCAGTGCCGGTGAGAGGGATGGAGGTGGGGGTGGGCGCGGTGGAGGCTCCTGCTGATACTATGGGAAAACACATTGGAAGGAGTCCTGTATTAATAGAAGTGGGAAACCCTCCAATGACACAATTAGGGTCCATGGAGACTTACATTAATTACAGTCACTGAACAAACAAGTTCAGTCAACACCTTTCAATCCAACACTTTCTGTACCGCAATAAACAATTATCCAGTCTAGATGGGATGTATGAGGGTTGCTGAGGGAAGGAATGTTGGAAATAGCGGAGCCACTGGCCCGAATCGTCCAATCCTCCTTGGATATGGCAGTGATGTCAGAGGACTGAAGTGTTGCAAATTCTACACCCTGTTCAAAACAGTAGTGATTGGCTACACCCGAGAACTACTGACCCATCAGTCTAACCTCATTGAAATGTTGGGGAAGCTTGTAGCGTCTGTAATCTGGGACAAGATAATTGTGGTTTAAATAGCATGAGTTTATAAATGACAAGAAGGTCCAGAAGATATATTAGTGGCAAATCATGTCTGACTATCTTGATCATATTCTTTGATGAAGTAATGGAGAGTGTTGCTGCAGATAGCACGGTTGCTACTTTGTATATGAACAATCAAAAGTTGTGGAATCAAATGCTATTCAATAGATTTGTTAGGAAGTCTGAACCTCATGGATTCAAGAGGCAGTGACAGTGTGGATATGACATTAGCTAAGGGATAGAATACAGAGGGAATTGGTGATCTATTGTTGCTCAGACAGTGGAGGGGATTATACAGTGATGCTCCCCAATGGTCGGTATTCGGGCCATTGCTTCTTTATGGAAACATACATAAATATGTATCCGTGTATTGTGTTTGTGTGTGACATTTACTTATCTATAAAAGGCAGAATTTCAGTGTACTCAGGTGACAGAAACTCGGAAATGCAAAAAAAATGAGGATGATATCAGAAGGATTCAGGGAGACCGATGAAATGAGGAAATGAAGCAGATGAAATTTAGTGCAGACATGGGCTAAGGGAGGAAGAATAAGGTGAGGCAATGTAAATGAAATGGGGCGATTTTAAATTGGGTGCATGAACAGATGTCTTTGAATATAGCAGAACAAGTCGATAAAATTACTAAATACACATCCAGGATATCGAGCTTTATAAATAGAGGCATAGCGTGCAAAAGTAAGGAAGTTAATTGAAACTTTGTAAGTCACTGGTTAGGTCTCAGCTGAGGAATTGTGTCCAATTCTGAGCATTACTTATTAGAAAGGATGTCAGAATGTTGGAGAAGGTGCAGAGGAGATTTACTGGAATGGTCCAGGAAAGTGGGAGTTCAGGAACATGGGGAGACTACAGAAACAGGAATCAGAGTAGATCAGGTAAAGGGGGGAATTTAATGGAACAGATCACAATTATGTGCTGTTTTGACAGAGTAAGGGTAAACTGTTTCCTTTGGGAAAAGGACCGATGGCAAGACTCAAAATACTTGGCAAAAAATGCAGAGGTGGCATAAGGAAAACATTTTTATACAGTGAGTTGCTTTATTCTGGAATACACGGTCTGAAGATGTGCTGGAAGCAGATTCAAGAGCAAGTTTCAAAAGGGAACGGATAAATGCTGCAGAGGGGGATTTGCAGGGCTTTGGGAAAAGAGGAGGAAAGAGGGGCAAAATAAAAAGCTCTTTCAAAGATGGCACAGGTACGATGGGACAATGGACTGCTTCCATGCTTTGTGATTCTCCGATTCTATGGGAACAGAATCCATTGAGTCCTTATTTCGTGTGTACAATTGATGTCCAGCGGTTCTTGAGCCAGCGGCTCATTCTTACTTGTATCCTCACACAGATAAGAGAAGAAAGGCTAACACAAGGGCCAGGTGAGGTGAGTTGTGCTGACAATTTACTATATTGGGTTATGACGTCTCTCTCTTTGATCACTTCAATCAGTCAGTTACAAACACATTGATTTTATTAACATTTTATTTCCTGTCTATTTGTTCTCAAGATATGAGTGATACTGACAAGGCTGGCATTACTTCCCCATGCTTGGTTACCATGAGAAAATGATGGGCCTTCATCCTGAACCACTGCAGTCCGTGTGGTGAAGGTGTTCCCACAATGCTGTTACAGAAAGGATTTCAGGCTTTTAACCCAGTGATGATGAAGGAACGGTGATTTCTGTCCAAGTCTAGATGGTGTTTGGCTCGGAGGAGGGGAATGTGGAGGTGATGGTGTTTTGTGTTAGAGTCCGAGCTGAATTCTACGCCCTCCCCTCTATCTCGTGTCCCTTGAATGTAAACTGGAATTGTTCTCTTTAGAGCAGTGATGTTAAATGGAGATTGAATAGAGATATGCAAAATCTTGAACAGTATTTGATGGAGCAAAGACAGAGAGTTTGGTTTCACTGGAAGTACTGTCAGTAACCAGAGGACACATTTTTAAGGTGCTGGGCCAACAAAAATGCATTGATTTATTATAATCCGAAATTCACAGCCTGAAAGAGTGGTGAAGCAGATTCAATAATAAATTTAAAAAAGAGAATTGATTCAATAGTATCAGAGGAAATTTTCAGCGAAGTTTTAATTGTGTAGAGGAGAGGGACAAATGGGATTGCTCCTTCAAACAGCATGCACAGACACGATGGGCCAAATAGCCTCCTCAGTGCTGGATGATTCTTTGAGTCTGTGGAAACAGAAACCATTGAAACCTTACCTGATATGGACAACAGACGGTCAACAATTTTAAGCAGAGGCTGATCATTACTTGTACTTTGATATGGTTCAGGAAAACATCATGTTGGATTAACACAGACGAGGGAGAGAATTAGTCCTTTCCTGCTCTGTTTGTTTGGTCAGTACCACACTGTGTGGAAGTAACACAGATCAGGGATAGACGGACAGCAATTTAAAGCAGAGGCTGATCGTTACTTGTACTTGGAACATACCTTGTTGGATTAACACAGGCGAGGGAGAGAGATGGAAATCTCCTGCTCTGTGTGTGGGGGTCATTAACACAACTTGTTGGATTCGCACAGGCCAGGGAGAGAAATAGAAATTTCTTGCTGTGTCTGTACCACACTATGTGGGAATGACACAGATCAGGGAGAGAATGGTCCTTTCCTGCTCTCTGTGTGTACGTGGGGGTCATTACCACATCGGGTGGAAGTGACACAGATCAGGGATAGAATTGGTCCTTTCCTGCTCTCTGTGTGGGTCAGTACCACACTGTGTGGGATTAAGAGGCCGGGGATAGAATTGGTCCTTTCCTGCTCTCTGTGTGGGTCAGTACCACACTGTGTGGGATTAAGAGGCCGGGGAGAGAATTGGGTCTTTCCTGCTCTCTGTGTGGGTCAATACAACACCGGGACGATTTAACACAAGCCGGGGACAGAATTGGGTCTTTCCTGCTCTCCGTGTGGGTCAGTACCACACTGTGTGGGATTAAGAGGCCGGGGATAGAATTGGGTCTTTCCTGCTCTCTGTGTGGGTCAATACAACACCGGGACGATTTAACACAAGCCGGGGACAGAATTGGGTCTTTCCTGCTCTCTGTGTGGGTCAGTACCTCACCGGGTGAGATTAACACCGACCAGGGATAGAATTGAATCTTTCCTGCTCTCTGTGCCTGGGTCAGTACCACCGGGAGAGATTAACACAGGCCAGGGATTGAATTGGGTCTTTCCTGCTCTCTGTGTCGGTCAGGACCACACCGGGTGGGATTAAGACACACCGGGGATTGAATTGGGTCTTTCCTGCTATCTGTGTGTGTCAGTGCCACACCGGGTGGGATTAACACAAGCCGGGGATAGAAGTGAGTCTTTTCTGCTCTATTTGGAGCTCAGTACCACATTGGGTGAAAGCCGCTTACTCAGCACAGCCTGAGGATGGAGCCTGGTCTGTCCCAATGAGGACAGAGAGTGACTGGTGAAATGGCCAGTCACCCGGCAGATTGAACTTTACACATTGAACTGTGAAGTGATACATATCGGTAGGAAATATGAGGAAAGGCAAAATAATGTGGGTGGTTGAATGGACAGACCTCAGGCTGTACTAATTTATGAGGCAGCAGGACACTGAGAAGGCTGCTAAAAAAAACAACATATCGTGTCCTTGGCTTTATAAACACAGCACAGAGTAATAAAACTCAGGAGGAAATGCTGGTTTTTATACATCATTGGTTAGGTCCCAGCTGGAGAATTGTGTCCAATTCTGATCACCACACGTTGGTAAGGATGTCAAGGACTTAGTGAAGATACTGAGGTGATTTACTAGATTGGTACCAGGGATCTCATGGAGAGATGGGAAAAGCTGGGATTTTTCTCTTTAGAGCAGTGAAGGGTAAGAGGGGATTTAATATAGAATTCAAATTCATGAAGGGTTTTGATCGGGTAATGAGTGTGAAAATGTTTCCAGTGTCAGAAAGTTCAGTATTAAGAAGACACAGATTGAAGGTAATTGACAAAGAACCAGAGGTGAAATGAGGAGAATGTTCTTACACAGCGAGTTGTTGGGATCTGGAATTCACTGCCTGAAAACAAGGTGGAAGCAGATTCAATAATAATATGGTGGAGAAGGCAGATGGAATCCTTTCCTTTATTAGCTGAGGTATAGAATATAAGAGCAGGGAAATTATGCTGGAACTGTATAACTCATTGGCTGGGCCACAACTTGAGTACTGAGTGCAATTCTGGTCACCTCATTACAGAAAGGATCCAATTGCACTGGAGAGGGTACAGAGGAGATTTATGAGGATGTTGCTCGGACTAGAAAAATTGCAGCTGTGAGGAACGATTGGATAGGCTGGGGTTGTTCAATTTGGAATAGAGAAGGCTGAGAGGAGATCGGACTGAAATGTCCATAATTTTGAGGGATCTGGACAGAGAGGAGGTGAAGGGTCTGTTCACCTTAGTAGAAAGGTCAGTGACTAGCGGGGACTAGATTTAAAGTGATTAGTCGAAAGATAAGAGGGGAGATAAGGAAAACCTTTTCATACAGAGTGTGGTGGGGTCTGGAACTCACTGCCTGAAAGTGTAGTTGAGGCAGAAACCCTCAACTCATTCAACAGGATTCTGGATATACACCTCAAGTACCGTAATCTGCAGAGCGATGGATCAAATGCTGAAAGTGGGATTAGAATGGGTGGATCGTTTTTCGGTCAGCACAGATACAATGGGCCAACATAGAACATAGAACATAGAACATAGAAAATACAGCACAGAACAGGCCCTTCGGCCCACGATGTTGTGCCGATCCTTTGTCCTCTGTCAAGGACAATTTAATCTATACCCCATCATTCTCCTTTATCCATATACCTATCTAAAAGCCGTTTGAAAGTCCCTAAAGTTTCTGACTCAACAACTTCCCCAGGCAAGGCATTCCATGCCCCGACCACTCTCTGGGTAAAGAACCTTCCCCTGACATCCCCCTTATATCTCCCACCCTTCACCTTAAATTTATGACCCCTTGTAACGCTTTGCTCCACCCGGGGAAAAAGTTTCTGACTGTCTACCCTATCTATTCCCCTGATCATCTTATAAACCTCTATCATGTCACCCCTCATCCTTCTCCGTTCTAATGAGAAGAGGCCTAGAATGTTCAGCCTTTCCTCGTAAGACTTATTCTCCATTCCAGGCAACATCCTGGTAAATCTCCTCTGCACCCTCTCCAAGGCTTCCACATCCTTCCTAAAATGAGGCGACCAGAACTGCACACAGTACTCCAAATGAGGCCTTACCAAGGTCCTGTACAGCTGCATCATCACCTCACGGCTCTTAAATTCAATCCCTCTGCTAATGAACGCTAACACCCCATATGCCTTCTTCACAGCCCTATCCACTTGAGTTGCAACTTTCAACGATCTATGCACATAGACCCCAAGGTCTCTCTGCTCCTCCACATGCCCAAGAACCCTACCGTTAACCCAGTATTTTGCATTCGTGTTTGTCCTTCCAAAATGGACGACCTCACACTTTTCAGGGTTAAACTCCATCTGCCACTTTTCAGCCCAGCACTGCAACCTATCCAAGTCCCTTTGCAGACGACAATAGCCCTCCTCGGTATCCACAACTCCACCAACCTTTGTATCATCTGCAAATTTACTGACCCACCCTTCGACTTCCTCATCCAAGTCGTTAATAAAAATCACAAACAGGAGAGGACCCAGAACTGATCCCTGTGGCACGCCACTGGTAACTGGGCTCCAGGCTGAGTATTTACCATCTAAGACCACTCTCTGCCTTCTATCAGTTAGCCAATTCTTAATCCAACTGGCCACATTCCCCACTATCCCATGCCTCCTGACTTTCTCCATAAGTCTACCATGGGGGACCTTATCAAATGCCTTACTAAAATCCATGTACACCACATCCACTGGTTTACCCTCATCCACTTGCTTGGTCACCTGCTCAAAGAATTCAATCAGGCTTGTGAGGCAAGACCTACCCCTCACAAAACCGTGCTGACTGTCCCGAATCAAGCAGTGTCTTTCCAGATGCTCAGAAATCCTATCCCTCAGCACCTTTTCCATCAACTTGCCTACCACCGAAGTAAGACTAACTGGCCTGTAATTCCCAGGGTTGTTCCTATTCCCTTTCTTGAACAGGGGCACAACATTTGCCACCCTCCAATCACCTGGTACCACCCCCGTCAACAGAGAAGATGAAAAGATCATTGCCAGCGGCTCTGCAATTTCATCCCTTGCTTCCCATAACATCCTTGGATGTACCCCGTCAGGCCCGGGAGACTTGTCTATCTTCAAGTTATTCAAAAACCCCAACACATCTTCCCTCCTAACGAGCACTTCCTCGAGCTTACCAGTCTGTTTCACACCGTCCTCTTCAGTAATACACCCCTTCTCATTCGTAAATACCGAAGAGAAGTACTCATTCAAAACCTCACTTATCTCTTCCGGCTCAACAAACAGTCTCCCGCTATTGTCCTTGACCGGACCTACGGTCCCCCTAGTCATCCTCATATTTCTGACATACGCGTAAAAGGCCTTGGGGTTTTCTTTTATCCTACCCGCCAAGCATTTTTCATGCCCTCTCTTAGCTCTCCTAATCCCTTTCTTCAGATCCTTCCTGGCCATCTTGTATCCCTCCAGAGCTATGCCTGTGCCCTTTTTCCTCAACCTTATATACGCATCCTTCTTCTTCCTAACAAGACTCTCAACCTCTCTTGTCAACCACGGTTCCCTCACATGACCATCCCTTCCCTGTCTGACAGGGACATGCTTATCAATGGCCCCTACTATCTGCTCCTTGAAAAAGTTCCACATTTCGACCGTGCCCTTCCCTGCCAGCATATGCTCCCAACTTATGCTCCTCAGTTCCTGCCTGACAGCATCATATCTACCCTTCCCCCAATTGTAAACCTTGCCCTGTTGCACATACCTATCCCTCTCCATTACCACAGTGAATGCTACAGAATTGTGATCACTATCTCCAAAGTGCTCGCCCACCAACAGCTCTATCACTTGCCCTGGTTCATTACCTAGTACCAAATCCAATATTGCCTCCCCTCTGGTCGGGCAGTCTACATACTGAGTCAGAAAAGCTTCCTGGACATACTGCACAAACACTACCCCATCCAAACTATTCGATCTAAAGAGTTGCCAATCAATATTTGGGAAGTTGAAATCCCCCATAATTACTACCCTGTGACTTCTGCTCCTTTCCAAAATCTGTTTCCCAATCTGCTCTTCCACCTCCCTGCTGCTATTGGGGGGCCGATAGAAAACTCCCATCAAGGTGACTGCTCCTTTCCTGTTCCTGACCTCAACCCACAGTGCCTCAGTCGGCAGATCCTCCTCGAAAATTCTTTCAGCAGTTGTTACACTATTTCTAACTAACAATGCCACCCCCCCACCTCTTTTACCACCATTCCTAATCTTATGAAAACATCTATAACCAGGTACCTCCAAGAACCATTCCTCCCCCTCACCTATCCACGTTTCAGTGATGGCCACAACATCGTAGTCCCAAGTGCCCATCCACGCCTTCAATTCACTCACCTTATTCCTGATGCTTCTTGCGTTGAAGTATACGCACTTTAACCCTTCTCCGTGCCCATCTGTCCTCTGCGACAGTGCTACCTTCCCCAATACCTCACTACACTCTTTGTCTTTCTGAGTGGACCCACTGGTCCCTGGACTACAAGTCCGGTTCCCATCCCCCTCCCAAACTAGTTTAAACCCTCCCGAACAGTACTAGCAAACCTCCCTCCCAGGATATTGGTGCCCCTCTGGTTCAGATGCAGCCCGTCCTGTTTGAACAGGTCCCATCTTCCCCAGAATGCAGTCCAATTATCCAAGAACTGGAAGCCCTCCCTCCTACACCATTCCTGCAGCCACGTGTTCAGCTGTGCTCTCTCCCTATTCCTAGCCTCACTATCACGTGGCGCCGGCAACAAACCAGAGATAACAACTCTGTCCGTCCGAGCTTTCAGCTTCCAGCCTAACTCCCTAAACTCACTTCTAACATCTGTGCCACCCTTCCTTCCTACGTCGTTGGTGCCAATGTGCACCACGACCTCTGGCTGCTCCCCTTCCCCTTTAAGGATCCTGAAGACGCGATCACAAACATCACGGACCCTGGCACCAGGGAGGCAACAAACCATCCGTGCGTCTCGCTTGCTCCCACAGAACCGCCTGTCGGTACTCCTCACCATCGAGTCCCCGATGACTAGTGCTCTCCCGTTCTCCCTCCTTCCCTTCTGAGCCACAGTGCAGGACCCCGTGCCAGAGGCCCGTTCACTGCAGCCTGCCCCCGATAGGCCGCCCCCCCCAACAGTATCTAAAACTGTATACTTGTTGTTGAGGGGAACGACCACAGGAGATCCCTGCACTGACCTCTTCCCACCTCTAACTGTTACCCAGCTGCCTTTGTTTTGTGGAGTAACGACATCCCTGTAGCTTCTATCTATCAACCCCTCAGCTTCCCGAATGATCCTCAGTTCATCCAGCTCCAGCTCCAGTTCCCTAACACGGTCTGATAGGAGCTGGAGACGGATGCACTTCCAGCAGGTAAAGTCGGCAGGGTCCCCGGAGGTTCCCCTCATCTCGAACATACTGCAGGAGGAGTACTGCACTCCCCTGGCTGCCATTTCTTTTACTCAATTACCCCTTAATTAAGTACAAATATAGATATTAACAAAAACAGTGCCAAGTGACCTCTTTCAGTCAGGAGGCTGCTGCTGCTGACTGTGAATGCTGCAATTGGACAGAAGGTAAATGGAATACTAGGACAGAAAGAGGGCTCCGCAGTTCACGGATGTGGTGACCCTAGATCAGATCTTACAGTGGTGTCGGAGAGGGAACAGAGTTCATGTCAAAGTCCTGTCTTCCTTTTATATGATCCTGTATAATGGACAGGGACTACTGGGCAGTAATGTGCTCAAAGGTTATCAGCAGTAATTGATTATCCCTATATTTGTATATTGTAGAACATTAAACCATACCCCTGCTCTGGTGTCCATTGCATCCTCAATATTCCTGATTAAAATATCAGAGGAGTGTGAACCAGACACCTCTGATCACCCTGAGGTACAGGCGATTCTCGAGTCGGTGCTGAGTGTATTCACAACCCATAAAGATGACTGTGGAAACATGAGCAGACCTGAAGAAATTAACTGACCATTGCATGCTCCATGAAGCAGTATTCATACCGAGCTGAGATTATATCATATATTCCAGACACTATCAGGTTATTGTTATACCAGGGTGCAGTTCACAAAGACACATTCACTACTAACTGTCCGATTTTGCCGGTTACAAAACCAGATGGCAGCTGGGGACTGACTATTGACCATACAAACTCAACTCAGTCACCCCTGTGTGAACTCGGTTGTCTGAGAGACACCAACCCTACTCTCCCGGATTCCCAGCGGCAGGGCTAACTTCACCACGCTGGATATCTCTAATGTTTATTGGAGTATCCCAGTAAAACTAGAGAAACAATTTAAATTCACATTAACTTCTGAGGACCAGAGATACCCCTGGACATGTCTGTCACAAGGGGTTCCACAATAACCCCACTATTTTCCACAAACGTATGGCCGGGGCCGTTAGGAACCTTTCACAGTCTTCCTGCTTGCTGAAATAAATTGATGGTCTCCTCCTCATCACCACAGACCGTGTCCACACATTTAACCCTTTTACAGGAACTACTGCAGTTACTTTGGGAGCTGGACTAAAAGACCATCCACGTAAGGCCCAGCTGGTGTAACATCGTGTCATCGTTCTATATGTCTAAATTGGCTCATCCAACATCAGCCCAGACCAACATCAGGTCGAAACCATCCAGTGTATAACCCTGTCCACCTCAAAGACAGCCTTGTGTCCTATCCTCAGGCTGGTGGGGTATCAGTGGACCCTCATCCAGTGTCTACCCTTGTCCACCTCAAAGACTGCCCAGTGTCCTACCCTCAGGCTGGTGGGGTATCAGTGGACCCTCATCCAGTGTCTACCCCTGTCCACCTCAAAGACTGCCCAGTGTCCTACCCTCAGGCTGGTGGAGTATCAGTGGACACAATTCCAATGTCTACCCCTGTCCACCTCAAGGACTGCCCAGTGTCCTATCCTCAGGCTGGTGGGTATCAGTGGACCCTCATCCAGTGTCTACCCCTGTCCACCTCAAAGACTGCCCTGTGTCCTATCCTCAGGCTGGTGGGTATCAGTGGACCCTCATCCAGTGTCTACCCCTGTCCACCTCAAAGACTGCCCAGTGTCCTACCCTCAGGCTGGTGGAGTATCAGTGGACACAATTCCAGTGTCTACCCCTGTCCACCTCAAGGACTGCCCAGTGTCCTATCCTCAGGCTGGTGGGTATCAGTGGACCCTCATCCATTGTCCACCCCTGTCCACCTCAAAGGCTGCCCTGTGTCCTATCTTCAGGCTAGTGGGGTATCAGTGGACACAATTCCAGTGTCTACCCCTGTCCACGTCAAGGACTGCACTGTGTCCTATCCTCATGCTGGTGGGTATCAGTGAACCCTCATCCAGTGTCTACCCCTGTCCACCTCAAAGACTGCTCTGTGTCCTATCCTCAGGCTGGTGGGGTATCAGTAAACCCTCATCCAGTGTGTACCCCTGTCCACCTCAAAGACTGCCCTGTGTCCTATCCTCAGGCTGGTGGATTATCAATTGCCCCTCATCCAGTGTCTACCCCTGTCCACCTCAAAGCCTGCTCTGTGTCCTCTGCTCAGGCTGGTGGGGTATCAGTGGAGCCTCATCCAGTGTCTACCCCTGTCCACCTCAAAGACTGCCCTCTGACCTATCCTCAGGCTGGTGGAGTATCAATTGCCCCTCATCCAGTGTCTACCCCTGTCCACCTCAAAGACTGCCCTTTGTCCTACCCTCAGGCTGGTGGAGTATCAGTGGACACAATTCCAGTGTCTACCCCTGTCCACCTCAAGGACTGCCCAGTGTCCTATCCTCAGGCTGGTGGGGTATCAGCAGACCCTCATCCAGTGTCTACCCCTGTCCACCACAAAGACTGCCCTGTGTCCTATCCTCAGGCTGGTGGGGTATCAGCGGACCCTCATCCCTCGATTTGCTGAGACTGTGACTCCTCTTTATGAACCACCGAATGGTGATGATGACCAGGTTTATCCCGTTTGGACTGAAGAGAACACAGAAACAGTAACAACTAAAGAAATCTGTCGCCCAGGCAACGTGTCTTACCTCACCGAACCCCGACAAGACTTTCAACATGGATGTGGGGACACAGTGACAGCCTGGCTGCTGTCCAATGCCGAGAAAACCAGGAGAAATTACTCCCCATTGTGAATTACTCCAGAATTGTGAGTGGGCCTGAACTGATTTACTCTGTTTGTGAAGGACATTTGTTAACCATTTTCTGGGGCATCAAACATTTCACTTACATCACGGGGTTCAACAGGGTGATACTGTCCAGTCCATTATACACCTTCCCAGTATAGGAAAGCTGTTGTAATAGAATACCCATGTCATAGAGTCATAGAGCCTTGGTCAATTCTGGCGCAGAATGGGACATTTCAACTCATCGAGTCCGTGCCAGCGCTTTGTAGATAAATCAAGTCAGTCTCATTCCCCAGCTCCATGGATGACAAGGAGCCTACAGGGTAAGATACAGCAGGAAGGGCAAGTTTATGTCCCACACCGATAACTCAATACAACAGAAAACCAAGAGGAGTATAGAAAGTGGAGGCAGATATCAAAAAGGAATTTACGAAAGCAAGGAGAAATCATAAAAAAATATTGGCAAGCAAAATCAAGGTGAACCCATGTATGTTTTTTCTTTCAATACATTAAGGCGAAGAGGACAACTAAGGAGAGAGTAGAGCCCATTAATGACCGATAAGGTAACCTATGTGTCGGGACAGTAGTTACTGATATGGTTCTTAATGAATACTTTGTGTCTGTCTTCACAAAAGAGGGGAACGGTGCAGATATTGTAGTTAAGGAGGAGGAGTGTGAATTATTGGATGTGATAAACATAGGCAGAGAGGAATTACTAATGGAATTAGCCTCATTGAAAGTTGATAAATCACCATGGCGTGATGAAATGTACCCCAGGTTGTTAAAAGAAGCAACAGAAGAAATAACCAAAGGTATGTCCATGATTTTCCAGTTCTCACTGGATACAGGTGTGGTGATGGAGGATTGTAGAACTGCTAACATTGAACCACTGTTAAAAAAGGGAGCGAAGGATAGACCGAATAACTACAGGCCAGTCAGTCTAACCTCAGAGTGGGAAAATTATTGTAATCTATTCTGAGAGACATGATAAACTGTCACTTAGAAAGGCACTGGTTCATCAGGGATAATCACCATAGATGTGTTAAGGCAAGATTGTGTCTGACTAACTTGCATGATTAATTGATGACGTAACAAGGACGATAGATGAGGTTAATGTCGTTGATGCGGTCTACTTGGATTTTAGCAAAGCTTTTGGCAAGGGCCCACATAGCAGACTTGTTAAAAATAAAATTCTAGGGGATCCAGGGAAATGCAGCAAGGTGGATGCAAAATTAGCTCAGTGACAGGAAAGAAAGAGTAATTGTTGACAGGCGTTTTAGCGACTGGACGGATGTTTCTAGCAACATTTAGTGGAGGCAGTGGTGTAGTGGCAATGTCACTGCACTTGTAAATCCAGCAAACCCAGGTTAACACTCTGGGGACGTGGATTCGAATCCCACCATGACACATAAGGAAATTTCAAATCAATTAATAGTTCTGGAATTAAACAGCGACTCTAATGGTGACCATGAAACCATTGTCGATTGTTTGAAAAGCCCATCTGGTTTACTAATGCCCTTCAGGGAAGGAGATCTGCTGTCCTTACCTGGTCTGGCCACATGTGACTCCAGACCCACAACAATGTGATGGACTATTAAATGGCCTCACAAGCCACTCAGTTCAAGGGCAATGAGGGATGTGCAATAAATACAGGCCCAGGCAGTGACGCCCAAATCCCACGAATGAATAAAAAAAAGCAAATTCCACACAGCTCAGTACTGGGACCCCTGCTTTATGTCGCATACATTAACGATTTGGAAGTAAGGGTAGGGGCATAATCAAGAAGTTTGCAGACGATACAAAGATTCGCCGTGTGGTAGATCGCAAGGAGGATCGCTGTACACTGCAGGAAGATATTGATGGACTGGTCAGATGGGCAGAGAAGTGGTAAATTGAATTCAGGTTCGATAAGTGAGATATGATGCATTTGGGGAGGTCAAATAAGGCAAAGGAATGCACGATTAATGGGAGAATACTGAGAAGTGTAGAGGATAGTGACAGACCTTAGAGTGAATGCCCACAGATAGATGAATGTAGCAGGACAGCTCGATAAGGTGGTTAAGAGGTCATATGGAATCCTTTCCCTTATTAGCCGAGGTATTGAATATAAGAGCAGGGAGGTTATGCTGGAACTACATAAATCATTGGTTAGGCCACAACTTGAGTAATGTGTGCAGTTCTGGTCACCTCATTACAGAAAGGATGTAATTGCACTGGAGAGGGGACAGAGGAGATTTATCAAACATGTTGCCGGGACTGGGAAAATGCAACTTTGAGGAATGATTGGATAGGCTGGGGTTGTTTGCCTTGGAGCAGAGAAGGCTGAGGGGAAATCTGATTGAAACGTACAAAACGTTGAGGGCCCTGGATAGAGTGGTGGTGAAGGGTCTATTCACCTTAGCAGAGAGATCAGTGACAAGAGGGCATGGATTTAAATGATTGGTAGAAAAATTAGAGGGGAGATGAGGAAAAAAATCACCCAGAGTGTGGTGGGGTGGGGGTCTGGAACTCAGTTTCTGAAAGGGTAGAAGATGCTGAAAACCTTATCTGATTTTAAACGTGCCTTGCGACACCTCAGGTGATTTAATCTGCAGAGCTCGGGACCAAATGCTGGAAGGTGGGATTCGGCTGGGAAGGTCGTTTTTTGGAAAGCAGAGACACGATGGGCCAAGTGGCCTCTTTCTGTGTTGTAAACATTCTATAATTTTTCTATGATTTTCTAGGTGCAGATAGGCGGTTTTAGTGAAGGTGTGTAGATGTGTCCAGAAGTTCATCTCGGGGTCAAATATGACACCAAGGTGTGAACAGTTTGGTTTAGTCTCACACAATTGCCAGGAAGAGGTATGGAGTCGGTAGCTAGGGAATTAAGTTTGGTGCAGGGACTGAAAACAATGTCTTCAATCTTCTGAAATTTGAATTGTCACAGCAGAGATGTGAGGTAATACCTTTTAGAAGGATGTATGTGGAGAGACAACACAAGCTACATGTTACAACTGTAAAGGGAGTGCAAGAACAGAGAGACCTGGGGAGTTTATGTGTAAATCGTTGAAGGTCACAGGACAGGTTAGCACAACAGTTTATAAAGCATATGAGATCCTGGGCTTTATAAATAGAGGCATAGAAAACAAAACTTGGAAGTTATGCTAAATCTATATAAAATACTACAGCACACCCCAGTACATGACACATGGAAAAGCAGAATTTGAAACATATGGTACCAGGGATCTGGGAATTCAGTTACATGGAGAGATTGGAAAAGCTGGGTTTGTTCTCTTTAGAGCAGTGAAGGGTAAGAGGAGATTTAACATCGAATTGAAAATCATGAAGAGTTTTGATGGGGTAATTAATGTGAAACTGTTTCCAGTGTCAGAAAGTTCAGTATCAGGAAGACACAAATTGAAGGTAATTGACAAAGAACCAAAGGTGAAATGAGGAGAATTTTCCTTCTGAGCGAGTTGTTGGGATCAGAAATTCACTGCCCGAAAACATGTTTGAAGCAGATTCAATAATATCTTTCAAAAGGGAATTATAATAAAAAACTGGAAAAGGCGAAAAAAATAGTCTGGGGATAAAGGAGGAGAGTGGTAATAATTAGACAGCTCTTTCAAAGAAACAGCACTAACACAAAGGGCCGAATAGCCTCCTTCAGTGCTGCACCTGTCTCTAATTCCATGAGCAAGAGACATAGAGTGAAGGGAGAGAGAGTGAGAAAGCAGGAAAGAGGGAAAGGAATATAGAAAGAGTTTGCATCGCTTTTTGAGCAGAGGGGTCATGATCAGCCACTTGAGGCAGGTGACACAAAATTTCTGGGGCCTCCTCATTTCATTTCCATAAATTCTAGGGTCCGCCCAGGGTGACCAGCGCTGTCTGTCTGCAAGCTTAACAGGAGACTTAACTGTGGCTGAGTCTAGCACGTGTTTCAGCCAGGATTCAGCCTATAAAGGCAGTCTGTCCCTCTTAAAGGGAAGCTGCACTGAATCACAGGAGGCTGCTGCTGCCTGTGAATGCTGCAATTGGAGAAAAGGTAGGTTGATTACTAGCACAGAGAGAGGGCTGTGTGATTCACGGATGTAGTGCTGGAGACCTTAGTCATGGAGGGTGACAGGAGAAGAGAGGCCATGTATCAGTGGGGTGGGATGGAGACCCTCAAGAAACGCACTCCGAAGGGAATGGGAGCAGGTGACCAGGGAGGTCAATGCAGGAAGCTTGGCCCCAGGACCTGGCAGCAGAGCCAGAAGAAGTAGAATGAGCTCACACGGGTGATCAATGTCAGTGAATTCATTTCCACATGGCATCTCCTACCCCCAACATCACCAACCTCTCACACTGCTCAATGTACCACACCCCCATCACTCACCCATCAGCAGTCCTTAACACTCAGGACTCACACCTAACATTTACATACTCCACATCACCTTTACATACCTTCCACTGATACCAGCCTCACATCCACCTTTCACTGCCTTCACACACCACCAGCTATTCAGCTATTGCAGGCATATCTCCCAAACACAGTGCAACACAATCACTGACATTCTGCTCTCTCTCTTACAGGACAGGGAGCAGCAGTGAACTGTCGGGATCCAGGCTTACCTTCATCCCCTGAGCCTGAGGGAGGAGTTCATTCTCCACCTCATGGGAACGGCCGTGACAGAGCCCGTAGCATCCGGCATCACCGACAGCATTCAGGATGACGTTATGTTCCTGCCTCATGCCCCTTCCTAACTCCCACCTCCTCTTCATCCTGCTGTCTGGGATGATGTACAAGCTGCAGATGGTGGGACCATGGATGCCTCTGTGGTGTATACGTGAGGTTGAGTAATTTGTGAAGAGCACGTTATAGATGTGGTCACCCCACAGATTAAGGGAAGAAGAATTACAGTCAAGATGAATCAGGCAGGTAGCACAGGAGACCCCAGAGTGCATCTCACTCTCCAACCAGTATTCAATACTGAGGAAAGTGATGTTTCATCTGGGGACTGCAGGCAGAGACAAGGCCATGGTACCCGGGCTGTCTCAGCTGTACTGGGGGTGGGAGGGGATACAGTGAAGACTAGAATGTTGACAGTGACAGGAGATTCGATAGTCACGGGAACAGACGAGCGTTTCTGAGGCCGCAGACATGCATCCAAGATGGTGTGTTTCCTCCCTGGTGTCAGGGTCAAGTTAGCCATCTCAAAGTAGTAATCTCTGGATTACTGCCAGTACCCCGTGCGAGTGAGTATAGAAATAGGAGGATAATACCGATGGATGTGTGGCTGGGAGGATGCTGCAGAAGCGGTGAGGTTTGCATTGCTGGGACACTGGGACCAGTTCTGGAGAATGTGGGATCTGTACAGGCCGGACGGTTGCACCTGAACAGAGCTGGAACTAATTTCCTTGCAGGGTGCTTTGTTAGTGCTATTGGAGAGGGTTAACACTAAATTGGCATGTGTGTGGTAACCAGGAGTAAACATCAGAGAGGAATTCTAAAGTGCACAGAATACTGGGAGAGATGGATAACACTATAGTAGGGTTTAGAAAGTTATTAGTTGGGGTCTGAGTAAGGGAGGAAGTAATAAAGTTTACATCAGGGTTGATGTGCATGTATGTGAATACGGAGTGTGGTTAATAAGACTGGTGAGGTACAGGTGCAGATTGCCATATGGAAATATGATGTTGTGGCTGTAACAGAGATCTGGCTCAAAGAAGGGCAGAACTGGGTGTTAAATATTCCTGGATACAAGGTGTTCAGAAAAAATAGGAAAGGGAGAAAAGGAGTAAGAGTGGTGGTATTGGCTAAGGAGAACATTATGGTGCTGGAGAGAGTGAAAGTCCCGGGGACGTGTGTGGGGAGGTGGGAGTAGGGCTGGGTGGGTGCGTAGGTGGGTGAAGGACAGAATCTATTTGGATAGAGCTAAAGAACAAAAAAAGGTTCATTTACATAGCTCGGTGTTGTCTATAGGCCATCAGCTAATGGGAAGGATGTGGAGGAACAAATCTTCAAGAAAATTACTGAAAGATGCAAGAATAATAGAGTAGTTACAATGGGGGAACATTCATTATCCTAATATGGACTGGGATAATAGTATCGTAAAGGGCAGAGGGAGGCAAGAGTTACTACAGTGTGTGCAGGAAACTTTTCTACAACAATATGTTGCTAGTCCAACGAGAAAGGAGGCACTGCTAGACCTGGTTCTCGAGAATGAGCTGGTCCCAAGTGGATTAAGTATTAGTAGGAGAACATTTAGGGGACAATGATCATTGTATCATACGGTTTTTGTTGACTATGGGAAAGGGCAAAGAGCAATCCAGAGTAAGAATAATTAACTATGAGAAAGTCAACTTCAATAAGTCAACCAGTGTAAAAATGGAGCTGGGGCGAATAAATTAGAGTCAACGTTTGGCAGGAAAACAGGAGCTGAACAATGGGCTACCTTCAAAGAAGAGATAGTTCGGGCAGAGTGGTGGTAAACGGTTGTTTTTCACACTGGAGGATGGTAGACAGTGATGTTTTCCAAGGGTCAGTGCGAGGACCAACTGCTTTTTTTTTTTTGCTATATATATATATATAAGATGGATCTTGGAATTCAGATTAGAATTTCAAAATTTTCCAATATTAGCATACTTGGAGGAGTGATAACCAGTGAGGATGATGCAAAATGCCTACAACAGGATATAGATAGGCTAGCAGAATGGCCAGAGAAGTGGCAGGTGGAATTTAATACAGAGGAGTGTGAGGTGATGTATTTTGTCAGATGGAATAGGAAAGCAATGGAGACTTAATGGGACAGTTCTAAAGATTGTGCAGGAACTGAGGGACCTGGGGCTCTATATGCATTGATCATTGAAGGTGGAAAAACATTAATGGAGAGTGTGAAGCAAAGCTGATCAGATCTTGGGCTTCATAATTAGAGGCAAAGATACAAAAGCAGGGAAGTTATGCTGAAACTGTATAAAGCTTTGGTTAAGCCCCAACTAGAGAACTGTGTCCAGTTCTGGTCAGCACACTTTAGGAAGGATGTGAAGGTCCGTGAGAGGGTGCCGAGGAGATTTACCAGAATGGTTCCAGGGATTGGAGCGGGGGTGGGGGGGGGGAGCGGGATGGTTAGTTACAAGGTTAGTTTGGAGAAGATGGAGTTGTTCTCTCTGGAGTAAAGGAGATTGAGAGAGGTATGATAAACGTGTACAAGATTATGATAGGCTTAGGTAAGGTAGACAAGGAAAAAGTCTTCTCATTATCTGATGAAACACGGACCAGGGGACACAGATGGAAGGTTTTGGATAAGAGATGCAGGTGGATATGAGGAATAAATATTTTACACAGTGGATGGTAATGAGCTGGAACTCACTGCCCATGAGGGTGGTGGAAGCCGAGACAATCAATGATTTTAAAAGGAAACTGGATGGACACCTGAAGGAAGTGAACTTGCAGGGATACGGGGATTGAGCAGGGGATTGGGACTGACTGAATTGTTCCACACAGAGCTGGCACAGAGGGGCAAAATGGCCTCCTTCTGTGTCGTACATGACTCCATGACTCCATCAATTTCTTCCAATCTATGTTGGATATGTATCCTGCTCCTGCCTGGGAAGATCCAGATACATAGAAGTTCAATGAAACTGTGACCTTAACGGCCACTAACAGCTACGTCCTCACCCTGGTGTGAGGCTCCAGGTCGTGTTACAGGAGGTGACACAGCTCTGTGACCAGATCCTTATTGAATCAGAGTCACCTCACACATTGCTTCTGGGTTAGGTGTAGGTAGGAATAGTGCTCTTGGAAAACACTGGGTGGGTAGGGCTGATCCCTTTCCTCCTCCCTCTTTATAGAGCATCCCCTCACTGCAGCCTCTGCTCCATTTGTTGTTCATGTTACAGACCCAGAGACTCTGTAACTACAGGCCCCAAACCTCGTCCAGAGTTGAAATGACAAACTCAGTTGAGTGATCATTGCTCGAATGGGTAGGAGATTTGGAGACAGAGAAAGATTAGAATAGGTCAAAAACTTGGGGTTATTGCAGAGACTGGGCAGGGAGTTGTCACAGAGAGAGAGAATGTACAGTGAAACACGTGTGATCGTCATTGGGACTGGTTTGGGCATCTCGAGATAGATAGAAAGCTTACACCAGAACACGGTGTGCTCATCACTAAGAGCGGGGGGGTTGCGGGGGCGGGGGGGGGGGGTGGTGGGTGGGGTGGGGGGGGGGGGAGTTGGTGGCGGGCGGTGGGGGAGCTTTAAGAGAGTTTGAATAAGTAAAACCAGAAATACAATGTCATTAGCATATCACAGGAAATAGTCAATTGATAACCTGGCAGAGATAAAAAAACAGGCACACCTGGGGAGACGGACATCCTAAGGATTATCAAGCAGTATGATGGGGATGACGATTTAATTCTCAATAGAATATCTGAGGATGTCCAGAAATACAAATTTAAGATAAAAAAGGTTTGAGATAAGTTGGTTAATGGGGCACATCTCTGCACCTGACGGTTAAATAAAAGACACAAAGAATTGAAGGATGAGATGGACAATTTACAGAAGGAAAATGAAGGTTGGTCGGAGAACATTGGCATCCTGTACAATCAGTTACTGTTGGATCAGGAGCCACATGATGGAGTATATTATCCAGAGAGAAAATTATAACAAATACTGGCCCAAAACACTGACTAACAGGCAGAAACTCCCAGACTAGGGGAGGAGTTAGAAGATGTGAGGAGGGGCTATGAGGGAATTAGACCCGTGTTAAAGCTCTGCCTCCCCTGAAGCTGACCATACCCTGTGTTGAGATAAAATCCGACAGTTTCAGACACAATCCGTCAACAGTGGGCAGTAGTGGCTGCTGTCTCCAAGCACAAAGTCAGATATCCCGGTTCTTCTTCAGATAACATATTTGTGAGCCTCACAGTCGCTGCTCAATCTCCTCCATACAAGGACGACATGATAACTGGAAATTACCAGGGTATGTACTAACCTGGGCCTAAACTGCAGACCAGTCTAAGAACAAGACTAACCACAGTCACTGACAGTGAGAGAGATGTCACCACCACAGCCACACAGAGGTACCTTCCAGCCGTTGAGTCTATGGCTCTAAAGCAGGAACTGGAAATGGTGGATATGAGCAGCAGCTCCCTCGATCTGAGTGTTCTGTGTTCCAATATCCAAATTATTTATATATATCAGAAAAATATCAGTGGTCCAAGCACTGCCCCTTGGGGAAACACCACTGTCGGCCTTCTTCCAGTCCGAAAAAAGCAACTGTTTACCACAACTCACTGTTTTCTCTCATTAAGCCAGTTTATATTTTGTATCCAAGCTGACACTGACCCTCTTATTCCATGAGAATCAATTAACTGTCCAGCTGTCACAAAGAAACTAGAAGTTCAGAATAAAATTAAGTGAAATGCTGAATGCAACAGTTAACTAACTTTATTGTAATTAATACTCTGTACAAGTAGTACTCCCTAAAACTGGACTCTCTGCAACTTACTGTATTTAGGGTTTAGGAACAGAATTCCAGAGCTCAGGGAAGAGAACAGAAAGTGCTGGAAATACTCAGTGGGTCTGGCAGCATCGGTGTAGAGAGAAACACTGTTAATGTTTCAGATCTGTGACCCTTCATCAGAACTGGTAAACGTCATAAATGATGATGTACAAGCTGCAGATTGTGGGATCATGGACCTCCTGCTTTCCACCACCCCCAATCCCTCACCCCAACCCTCCCCTTCTGATGTTATACTTTCCAATGATAACCCAATAATACCAGCTTCCCAGTCACAGCAGCTCCAGGAGATAGAAAGAGAGCAGCAGCACAGCACTGATGGTGAAGACCCATCACTTGGTCTGATACTCACAGTCACCAGATCAAATACTTACACTGCGTGTACCTTAGAGGCTGGTATAGAGTCAGAATCTGCATGTGATGAGTCACCGAGCACGAGTGAGCTGCAGCCAGGCCAGGGGGAAAGGATAGTTTATGTGTCAGCTCAGCGGAGGACGAGGTCACAGACGAATTGTAATACACAGGACTCAGATGTGAACATTGCTGGAGCTGCTGCTCATGTCGAGGTGTTGAAATCCGAATCCGAGCTTTCACGTCACAGAGCTGCACGAGGACGTCCTGCAAGGCCATCTGCGGTCACCCCCAGTGAAACTCAGCCATGCTGCAGCCACTGGGGAAACACTATGTAGGAGAACTAGGCAAGTTGAGGAAATCCACAATACAGGCACTAAGGGAATACACAAGGGTGAATAGTTCAGTTTTGTTGGTACAATTGGATGTGTTGTTGGATAAAGATGTTAATGAAAAGGTTTTTGTTGGTGGTGTTTGTTGCAGGATGGTGATAAAGGGGACACTGTGATGGGGCGTCTCAGATGGGTGTAATGGTGGAGTATGGGGGATCCAAGATGGGAAAGGGAGGTTGTCCGATGCGAACTAGAATCTTAGCAGGGACTCTCCGACAGCCTGTCTGGGTCGAAGGCATCCAGGAAATATACTCCCTGCCTCCTCCTCCTCCTGAGTTGGCCTCCGGATTCCTGGTGCCAATGCCTGTGTCCTCATGATGGTGAGGATTATGAAGGGTGCAGCAGAACACCATGAACTTGAACACCTGATCCAGTGTGTACTGGAGGACTCCCCCCGAGCGGTTCAGACATCGGAAGCATTGCTTCACCTGGTGGTTTTGTGTGTGGGAAGGGGTGTCTAAAGTTTAGAGGTCATGAGCCACATTCTGGTTCTGCATGGAGGCCTGAAGTGTTGGGAATGGCTGACTGCTTCAGAATGAAGGTATGGTAGCTGCTGCCAGGATAGTGGACATTAACCAACATGATGTACTGGGCATGCTCACACACCAACTGTGCATCAATGGAGTGGGAGTTGTTTCAGTTCCTGTGCCTCTCCCCATTGACATGGGGGCCCCGCAGAGCTACCTACACCATCAGGAATTCTGCTATCCTGAAAAAGCTACGGGACCTCTCATCCTGCTTCTCCCTGCTGAGGTAGCAGATGGTATAATTTGCCTCACCCAACATAGGTGGTCTCCGTCACACTGCAGATACATCAATAGACAACATAGAGAGAGATAATGGATCCTTCAGCCGCTCTTGCCTGGATCAATCCAGATAAGAACATAGGAACTAGGAGCAGGAGTAGGCAGTTCAGCCCCTCGAGCCTGTTCTGCCATTCAATATGATCATGGCTGATCTCATCTCGGCCTCTACTCCACTTTTCTGCCCGTTCTCCATAACGCTTCAACCCATTTCTAATAAAAATCTGTCCATCTCCTCCTTAAATGTACTCAAAGTCCCGGCATCCACCGCACTATGGGGTAGTGAATTCCACAGACTCACAACTCTTTGAGGGAAGAAATTTCTCTTCATCTCTGTTTTATATCTGCACCCCCTTTATCCTGAAACTATGACCTCTCGTTCTAGATTGCCCCACGAGAGGAAACATCTTCTCTACGTCTACATTATCAATCCTTTAATGATCTTATATACCCCATTAGATCTCATCTCATTCTTCTAAACTCTAGAGAGTAAAGGCATAAACTGCTTAATCTCTCTTCATAAGACAAACCCCTCATCCCTGGATTCAATCTCGTGACCCTCCTCTGAACTGTCTCCGATGCAGCTACATCCATCCTCAAGTGAGCAGACCAAAACTGTACGCAATACTCCAGCCACGGTCTCATTAATGCCTTGTACAGTTGCAGCAACACTTCCCTACTTTTATATTCTATTCCTTTAGCAATAAATGCCAAAATTCAATTTGCTTTCCTTATCACCTGCTGTATCTGCAAACTAGTTTTCTGTGATTCATGCACGAGACCACCCAGATCCCTCTGCACCGAAGTACTCTGAAGTTTCTCTCTATTTAGATAATAATTTACCTTTCTATTTTTCTGACCAAAATGGATAACCTCACACTTAACCACGTTAAACTCCATCTGCCAAATTTTGTCCCATTCACCAAACCTATCCATATCAATTTGTAAATTTCTTATGTATTTATTGCAACTTACTAATCAATCTATTTAAGTGTCACCTGCAAATTTGGCAATAGTACCTTCTATCCCTGCATCCGTCATTGAGATAGAGTGTAAATAGTTGGGGCCCAAGGGCCAAACCCTGAGGCACCCCACGAATTACATCTTGCCAACCAGAAAAAAACTCATTAATCCCGACTCTCTGTTTTCTGTTGGTTAGCCAATCAGCTACCCAAGCTAATAAATTGCCCCTAACACCATGTGATCTTACCTTGTGTATTAACCTTTTGTGTGGCACCTTACAAATGCCTTCTGGAAGTCTTGATATACTACATCTACAGGATCCCCATTTTCCACATTTCTTGTCACAGCTTCGAAGCACTCTCGCAAATTCGTCAAACACGATTTACCCTTCAGAAAATCTGACTCTGATGGGTTGCTTTTGACTTTCTTAATGTCCTGTTATTACTTACTTAATAATGGATTGTGACACTTTCCCAACGATAGATGTTAAACTAATTGGTCTACTGTTTCCTACATTAAGCCTCCCTCCCTTTTTAGATAAGGGCGTTATACAGGCATTTTTCCAATCCACTGGAACCTTTCCCGCATGCAGGGAATCTTTGAATATTATAACCAATGGATCCACTATCTCCGCTGCTATTTCCTTTAAGACCCTAAGATGTAGGCCATCAGGCCCTGGGGATTTGTCTGCCTTCAATCACAATAGTTTGTTCAGTACCTTTTCCCTCGTGACTTTTTTTTATTCATTCATGGGATGTGGGCGTCGCTGGCTAGGCCAGCATTTATTGCCCATCCCGAATTGCCCTTGAGAAGGTGGTGGTGAGCTGCCTTCTTGAAACGCTGCAGTCCACTTGGGTTAGGTATACCCACAGTGCTGTTAGGAAGGGATTTCCAGGATTTTGACCCACCGATAGTAAAGGAACAGCGATATAGTTCCAAGTCAGGATGGTGTGTGACTTGGAGGGGAACTTTCAGGTGGTGGTGTTCCCAATCATTTTATACCCTTATCCTTCTAGTTGGTAGAGGTCGTGGGTTTGGAAGGTGCTGTCTAAGGAGCCTTGGTGCATTGCTGCAGTGCATCTTGTAGATGGTACACACTGCTGCTACTGTGCATCGGTTGTGGAGGGAGTGAATGTTGCTGGATGGGGGACCAATCAAGTAGGCTGCTTTGCTCTGGATGGTGTTGAGCTTCTTGAGTGTTGTTGGAGCTGCACCCATCCAGGCAAGTGGAGAGTATTCCATCACACTCCTGACTTGTGCCTTGTAGATAGTGGACAGGCTTTGGGGAGTCAGGAGGTGAGTTACTCGCCTCAGGATTCCTAGCGTCTGACCTGCTTTTGTAGCCACAGTAATTCTATGGCTACTCCAGTTCAGTTTCTGGCCATTGGTAGCCCTCAGGATGTTGATAGTGGGGGATTCAGCGATGGTAATGCCAGTGAATGTCAAATGGAAATGGTTAGATTCTCTCTTGTTGGAATCGCTCATTTTCTTTCACTTGTATGGCACGAATGTTATTTGACACTTAGCTCACGCCTGGATATTGTCCATGTCTTGGTGCATTTCTACACAGACTGCTTTTTAGTATCTGAGAAGTCACGAAGGGTGCTGAACATTGTTCAATGGTCAGCGAACATCCCCACTTCTGACCTTATGATTGATGGAAGGTCATTGATGAATCAGCTGAAGATGGTTGGGCCGAGGACACTACCCTGAGGAACTCCTACAGTGATGTCCTGGAGATCAGATGATTGACCTCCATCAATCACAACCATCTTCCATTGCTCTAGTTTTGAATCCAGCCAGCGGAGGGCTCTCCCCTGATTCCCATTGACCTCAGTTTTGCTGGGGCTCCTTGATGCTATACTCGGTCAAATGCTGCCTTGATGTCAAGGGCAGTCACTCTCACCTCACCTCTTGAGTGCAGCTCTTTTGTTCATGTTTGAACAAAGGCTTTAATGAGGTCAGGAGCTGAATGGCTCTGGTTGAACCTAAACTGAGCATCACTGAACAGGTTCTTGCTAAGCAAGTGTCGTTTGATGGCACTGTTGAAGTCACCTTCCATCACTGTACTGATGATTGAGAGGAGGCTGATGGGGCGGTAATTGGCCGAGTTGGATTTGTCCTGCTTTTTGTGTCCAGGACATACCTGGGCAATTTTCCACATTGCAGGGTAGATGCCAGTGTTTTAGCTGTACTGGAACAGCTTGGCTAGGGGTGCGGCAGGTTCGGGGCACAGGTCTTCAGTACTACTGCCGGAATATTGTCAGGGCACCATAGCTTTTTCAGTATCCAATGCCTTCAGTCTTTTCTTGATATCACGTGGAATGAATCAAATTAGCTGAAGTCTGTCATCTGTGATGCTGGGGACTTCAGGAGGAGGCCGAAATCAGCCTCAACTCGGCCCTTCTGGCTGAAGATTGTTGCAAATGCTTCAGCCTTAGCTTTCACAGTGATGTGCTGGGCTCCCTCATCATTGAGGATGGCGATATTTGTGGAGCCACTTCCTCCAGGTAGTTGGATAATTGCCCACCACCATTCAGGGCTGGATGTGGCAGGACTGCAGAGCTTAGGCCTGATACATTGCTTCTGGGTTCGCTTAGCTCTGTTCGCTTAGCTTACGCAGTATTACACGCAGATAGTCCTGGGTTGTAGCTTCATCAGGTTGACACCTCATTTTGAGGTATGCCTGGTGCTGCTCCTAGCATGCCCTCCTGCACGCTTCATTGAACCAGGCTTGGTCTCCTAGCTTGATGGTAATGGTAGAATGGGGAATATGCCGGGCCATGAGGTTACAGATTGTGGTTGAGTACAATTCTGCTGCTGCTGATGGCCCACGACGCCTCATGGATGTCCAGTTTTGCATTGCTAGATCTGTTCGAAATCTGTCCCATTTCGCACGGTGATAGTGCCACACAACACGATGGAGGGAATGCCAAATGGGAAGTTGGGACTTTATCTCCACAAGGTCTGTGCAGTGGTCACTCCTACCAACACTGTCATGGACAGATGCATCTGCGGCAGGCGGATTGGTGAGGACGAGGTCACTAGTGGTGCTACCGAGCCACTCTTGGTGATGGACATTGAAGTCCCCCACCCAGAATACATTTTGTGCCCTCGCCACCCTCAGTGCTTCCTCCAAGTGCTGTTCAACATTGAGGAATACTGACTCATCAGCTGAGCGAGGGCGGGAGGTGGTAATCAGCGGGAGGTTTCCTTGTCCATGTTTGATCTGATGCCATGAGACTTCGTGGGGTCCAGGGTCGTTGTTGAGGGCAGATCCGTCCCTTCTGTATGCCACTGTACCTCTGCTGCGTCTGTCCTGCCGGTGGGACAGGACATACCCAGGGATGATGATGGCAGTGTCTGAGACATTGCCCGTGAGTCTGGCTTTTTCAGGCTGTTGCTTGAATAGTCTGTGGGAGAGCTCTCCCAACTTCGGCTGGGCTCCCAACAAGCCCCCAGATGTTAGTCAGGAGGACTTCGCAGGGTGGACAGGGCTGGGTTTGCCGTGGTCATTCCCGGTCAATGCTGGGTGGTCCGTCCAGTTTCATTCCTTTTTATTGACTCCGTAGTAATTAGTTACAACTGAGTGCCTTGCTAGGCCACGTCAGAGGGCATGTAAGAGTCAATCATATTGCTGTGGGTATGGAGTCAGGGTAAGGACAGCAGATTTCCTTCCATTAAGGACATTAGTGAACCAGATGGGTTTTTACAACAATCGACAATGGTTTCATGGCCATCACCAGACTAGCTTTTAATTCCAGATTTATTAATAGAATTCAAAGTCCACCTTCTGCTGTGGTGGGATTCGAACCCATGTCCCCAGAACAATACCCTGGGTCCCTGGTTTATTAGTCCAGTGACAAGACCACTACACCAACGCCTCCCCATATTATGATTGTTCTAAATTCCTCTCTTTCTGTAACTTCTACATTACCTGTTACTATAGAGATGGTACTGGTGTCCTCCACCGTGAAAACTGAGGCAAAATACTGATTTAGTGTCTCCGCCATTTCTGTGTCCCCCTCTATCAACATCCCAGTCTCATCCTCCAAGGGACCAATATTCACTTTTGCTACTCTCTTACCTTTCATATACTTAAAGAAGCTTTTGCTATCCGCGTTTATATTTTGTGCTAATTTTCTTTCATAATGTACTTTTTCACTTTTTATTTATTTTTTAGTAACCCTTTGTTGATCTTTAAATATTTCCCAATCCTCCAGCCTGCCAGTGGCCTTTGCAATATGGTAAGCCTTAGTCTTTGTCTTTATGTTATCCTTAACTTCCTTGCTTAGCCATGGATGTCATTCCCCCTCTTCGAATCTTTCTTCCTCTTTGGAATACATTTTAGTTGGGAGGAATTGAATTTCTCCTGAAACATCTGCCACTGCCCATCAACTTTCCTCCCTTTTAGTCTTCCTGCCCAGTCCACGAGGGCCAAATCAGTCCTCATGTCTATGTAATTACCTTTGTTTGACTCCAGAACGCTGGAGCGGGACTCCAGTTTCTCGCCCTCAAAATGGATTTGAAATTCCAGCATGCTATGATCACTGTTCCGTAGAGGATCCTTAACTATGAGATCATTAGTTAATCCCACCTCATTTCACAATGCCAAATCTAGAATAGCCTGCTCCCTAGTTGGTTCCACAACATACTGCTCCAAAAAACAATCTCTAATGCATTCAATGAACTCTCCCTCGGGGCTACCTTTGACAATTTGACTAATCCAGTCTATATACATATTAAAATCACCATTGCCGTACCTTTCTCACAAGTTCTCACAGTATTTCTTGGTTTATACTGTTCCCCACTGCGGGACTACTGTTTGGGGAACTATAGATTACTCCCACCAGGGACTTCTTCCCCTTTCTATTACTTATTTCTACGCACACTGAATCTACGTCTTGATCTCCAGTGCCTGTATCATTTCTCACCATAGCACTGATATTTTTCTCTACTAACAATGCTACACCTCTTCCTTTTCCTTCCTGTCTATCCTTCCAAAATAATAAGTACCCTTGGATATTCAATTCCCGAACCTGAATTCCTTGCAACCACGTATCAGTCATCGCCAATAAATCATACCCATTCGTCTTCATTTGTGCTGTTAACTCATTTATTTTATTCCGAATGATTCCTGCATTCAGATACAAAGCTTTTAAGTTTGTTTGATTATCAATTTTCAAAGATACATAGAAGTTCAATGAAAGTCAGACCATATCAACCATTGACAGCTCCGTCCTCATCCTTGTGTGAGGCATCAGTTCATGTTACAGGAGTTGACACGGCTCTGTGACCACCTCCTTATTGATTCTGATTCACCTCACACACTGCTCCTGGGTTAGGTGTAGGTGGGAAAAGTGCTCTTGGAAAACCCAGGCTGGGTAGGGAAGAACCCCTTTGTCCTCCCGCTTTACAGAGCTTCCCCTCTCTGCAGCCTCTGCTCCATTTGTTGGTCATGTTACAGACCCAGAGGCACTGTAACTACAGTCCCCATACCTCGTCCAGAGTTGGGTCACAAATCCTCTTTTTTCACTGAATCTTTGCAGCAGCTCCCAACACGACCTCCAGAAAACCATCCACAGCACCGCCACTAACTTTACAATAGCAGAAGTAAGTCAAAAGCCCCTCACCTGTAAGTTGGATGTCTGGTCCTTTTAAATAACACTAGAGGGGGTTCTTCATGCTGCTGAATGTACTAACACAGGCAGTCAGTGGACATGCACAGACAAAGTGTCAAAGATATACATCAAAGATGTCGGATTAGCTGATTGACGTCAATTCAGACCCTTCCTCACACTAACAGCACATGCATGGTATACCCAGGCTAGATCCCTTCCCAGCATGGGGCACTATGCTGGAGACACGAGAAGTGGCTGGCTGTGCAGTGCACATCATTTTCTCGATCCAGGTTTCATCGCATTGGCACCAGTGCTGCCACAGAGTGAAAATCACAGCAGAGGAAGATATAGAGTGAAAGCAACTCACTTCAAAAAGGGAAATGGGAAAAGACTTGACGGCATAATGTTTTCAATAATATGTGAAATGGAAGAGAAATGGGATTAATTGGAAGGGTGAGACCATGAGAATATTAAAATTAAGGTGCTGCCAGACCGGGAGCCAATGTAGATCAGTGAGTACAGGGGTAATGGGTGATCAGGATTTGGTGTGAGTTAGGATACAGTCAGCAAAGGTTTATAACTGGGACGGTGACCAGGATAGAATTGGAATATTCAAGTGTGGATTTAACAAAGGCACAGATGAGGGCTTATTCAGCAGATGGGCTGAGGCAGAGGTGATGATGGGTGATGTTACAGAGGTGGTAGTAGGTCGGGTTGGTGTGGGGGGGAATATGGCGATGAACTCATCTCAGGTATAAATATAAAACAGAGGTTCCAAACAGTCTCTTTCAGCCTCAGACATTGGATAGGTAGGGGAATACAGATAGTGGATATAGTGTGGACTTTGTGACAGAGACTGAACACAGTGGGTTACGTCTTCCAAAGATTTACATGACAAGAAAACTAAATCAGTGAAATGTGGTTTATAGATCTAATGGTTGGATACAGAGACTTACCAGGGACACCAATAATCGCGAGGATGGGATAGTAAATCGTTTCAATCATTTTCAGAGCATAATAGATCCGAAATTCTAATATCATCCAAACATAATCAGCAGTAACCAAGCCAAACCAAAAGGAGAAAGTCCTGCTGTCCATTGTTGTAATATTCCAATCTATTGTCCTCAGATTCTGACCCATTGTTGCAATATTCTTATCAATTGTTCCGAGATTCTGATCGATCCAATCTCTGTCTCTCTCTGCAGCCATGGATCTCTGTTAGTGCCGGGGGTAATGCTCCCACTGACACTATGAGTTAACACATTGAAAGGACTCCCTTATTAATAGAACAGGGAAAACCTCCAGTGACACAATTGGGGTCCATAGTGACTGACATTAATTACAGTCAATGAACAAACAGGTTCAGTTAACCCCTTTTTCTCCAACAATTTTTGTACCACAATAGTGTGGAAGTGTTCCTATGTCTAGTTGGGATATATGAGGTTTGTTGAAAAAAGGAATGGTGGAAATAGCAGAGGCACTGGCCAGAAGCTTTCAATCCTCCTTGGATCTGGGAGTGCTGACAGAGGACTGGAGGGTTGCAAATGTTACAACCTGCTTTAAAAAGGAGACATGAACTGAACCCTGCAACTACTGACCAGTCAGTCTAATGTCAGTGGTTGGAAATTTCTAGAGGCCATAACCCTGTACAAACATATATCTTTCTTGGAAAAACATGGTATAATAAATAACAAACAGCACGGATAGGTTAATGACCAATCACGTCTGATAATCATGATCAAGTTCGTTGATAACATAACTGAGTGTTGAAGAGGATAGTGTGTTTTATGTTATGTTTACGGACTTTCAAAAGGCCTGTGATCAAATGACATGTCATAGACTTGTTATGAAAATTTTGGAATAGCAATTTTTTAAAGTGTGAAAATAGATAAGTCCCCTGGGCCAGATGGGATTTATCCTAGGATTCTCCGGGAAGCCAGGGAGGAGATTGCAGAGCTTTTGTCCTTGATCTCTACGTCGTCATTGTCGACAGGAATAGTGCCGGAAGACTGGAGGATAGCGAATGTTGTCCCCTTGTTCAAGAAGGGGAGTAGAGACTGCCCTGGTAATTATAGACCTGTGAGCCTTACTTGGGTTGTGGGTAAAATGTTGGAAAAGGTTATAAGAGATAGGATTTATAATCATCCTGAAAAGAATAAGTTCATTAGCGATAGTCAGGACGGTTTTGTGAAGGGTAGGTCGTGCCTCACAAACCTTATTGAGTTTTTTGAGACGGTGACCAAACAGGTGGATGAGGGTAAAGCAGTGGATGTGGTGTATATGGATTTCAGGAAGGCGTTTGATAAGGTTCCCCACGGTAGCCTATTGCAGAAAATACGGAAGTATGGGATTGAAGGTGATTTAGAGCTTTGGATCAGAAATTGGCTAGCTGAAAGAAGACAGAGGGTGGTGGTTGATGGCAAATGTTCATCCTGGAGTTTAGTTAATAGTGGTGGACCGCAAGGATCTGTTTTGGGGCCACTGCTGTTTGTCATTTTAATAAATGACCTGGATGAGAGTGTAGACGGATGGGTTAGTAAATTTGCGGATGACACGAAGGTCGGTGGAGTTGTGGATAGTGCCGAAGGAGGTTGTCGGTTACAAAGGGACATAGATAGGCTGCGGAGCTGGCCTGAGAGATGGCAAATGGAGTTTAATGCGGAAAAGTGTGAGGTGATTCACTTTGGAAGGAGTAACAGGAATGCAGAGTACTGGGCTAATGGGAAGATTCTTGGTAGTGTAGATGAACAGAGAGGTCTTGGTGTCCAGGTACATAAATCCCTGAAAGTTGCCACCCAGGTTAATAGGGCTGTTAAGAAGGCATATGGTGTGTTAGCTTTTATTAGTAGGGGGATCGAGTTTCGGAGCCACGAGGTCATGCTGCAGCTGTACAAATCTCTGGTGCGGCCGCACCTGGAGTATTGCGTACAGTTCTGGTCACCGCATTATAGGAAGGATGTGGAAGCTTTGGAAAGGGTGCAGAGGAGATTTACTAGGATGTTGCCTGGTATGGAGTGAAGATGTTACGAGGAAAGGCTGTGGGACTTGAGGTTGTTTTCGTTGGAGAGAAGGAGGAGGGGAGGTGACTTAATAGAGACATATAAGATAATCAGAGGGTTAGATAGGGTGGATAGTGAGAGTCTATTTCCCCGGATGGTGATGACAAACACGAGGGGACATAGCTTTAAGTTGAGGGGTGATAGATATAGGACAGATGTGAGAGGTAGTTTCTTTACTCAGAGAGTAGTAGGGGCGTGGAACGCCCTGCCTGCAACAGTAGTGGACTCGCCAACTTTCAGGGGATTTAAGTGGTCATTGGATAGACATATGGATGAAAATGGAATAGTGTAGGTCAGATGGTTTCACAGGTCGGCTCAACATCGAGGGCCGAAGGGCCTGTAATGCGTTGTAATGTTCTATGTTCTATGAAAAATGGAGCACATGGATTAATGTGACAGTCATAGCGTGGATATGACACTGACTCAGGGACAGAAAGTAGAGAGAAGTGATGAACGGGCATTGTTCAGACTGGTGGAGGGGAGTATTCAGTGTTGTTTCTCAGGGGTTAGTATTAGAATCAGTGCTTTTCCTGACTTGTAGATAGATGTACAAGTGATAGAGACTTGTACGTAAAAAAACATAATTTCAATGCTTGCAGATGACATGAAACTCATAAATAAGGATGGCAAAGGCGCAGACCACAGAATTATCCAATCTCACTGACTTAAATTTATTATAGACTATAATACAAATTAAAAATTATTTATCACTCTCTCTTACTTATTTGTGTGATTTGCCTATGAGTGTGCACTTGAATGTGCACCGTATATTTTTATTATTTTATTCAGATCCAGTTTAGATTGTTAAGTATAATAAACTCACCACTTGTTTAAACTCAAGAAAACCTGTCCGATTGGTTCTTTCACGATCACAATAAAGGTAAAAGGTAAAATACTCACTGAGGTAGTCAGCACGTCCACTGCTAAAAAGGAACAAATCCAGTTGCGAACAAATGAAAGATAGGACAAGAGGGGAGACTGAGACCTCTCCTCACCTGCTGTAACAGAAATGTGGAGGTTCTCGAGATTGTAACCCGACGACAAACGAGAAATTGGAAGTGTCACAGAGTCACAGAGTTATACAGGACAGAAACAGTCCATTCGCACCACTGTGTCCTTGTCGACCATCAAGCCTGTCCATTTTAATCCATTTTCCAGCACCAGTCCAGTAACCTTGTATGCTATGGCACTTCAAGTGCTAATCTAAATACTTCTTGAATCCTGTAAGGGTCCTGCCTCTTCCACCCCTTCAGGCAGTGTGTTCCGGATTCCAACCACCCTCTCGGTGAATTTTTCTCCCTCAAATCACCTCTCAACCGCCTACCCCTTAACTTCAATCAATGCCCCATGGTTACTGACACCTCCACGAAGGGAAAAGATTTCTTCCTATCTACCCTATCTGTGCCCACATAATTTGTCGTGCTTTCCGTCTCTCACTCTTTTCGAATAAAGGAAGTAGATTCGCAATAAGGGAGTTACATATAGAGTGAAGTAACTTGGTGCAGGCGAAAACCCCTCTCTGTTGAAAAGTTGAGTAATGCAGCAGGACAGTTAGGGATTACTCTCCATCCAAAGCTAGGAAACCCGAAATCCTAAGACTTGTGGCCAACCATTTTTCACTTGAAGCTGAAGACTCAAACAGAGTTAGAATCACTAACAGATAGAGTAATGTTAGCGAAGGTAAAACTAGAACAGAAGAGACTAGAATTAGAATTCCAGAGAGCGTGAGAAAGAGCAGAGTAAGTGTCAATAAAGGGAATAAGTAAGAGTGTTCCAGAAGGAGAAGGAGGAAAGGGAGTTAAGGTGGCTCAAACAACTCGATGAAGACCCAGTGCACCTGGTGAAGGCACAGCTAGTGAGGGAGCTGCCCCCAGCTCAGGACCATGTGCTGAACTCTTAAACATCTCCCAGTTCATTCCAAACTTCAATGAGGAGGATGTGGGAGAATGTTTCATCACTTTTGATAAGCTTGCAAAGCAGCTGAAATGGCCGGAAGACAGCTGGATGCTGTTTTTACAAAACATAATAACAGGGAAAGCCCATGGGGTTTATTCACTGCTGCCAGATAAAAGTTCATTAGATTATGAGGTGACTAAAAATGCTATCCTGGGTGTACATGAGATAGTATCGAAAGTGAACCGCCAATGATTCTGAACCCTCGGAAAGCAGCCTGGCTAAACTGACCTCGAGTTTGAAGGAGTTACGCAGCTAAGGAATATAGGAACATAGGAGCTGAATTCAACCATTCAGCCCATCGATCCTGCTCGACTATTCAATATGATCCTGGCTGATCATCCTCTTCAATGCCTTTTCCCCACACTATCCTCATATCCCCTTATGTCAGTGGTATATAGAAATCTGTCAATCTCTGTTTTAAACATACTCAATGACTGCGCTTCCATAGCCCTCTGGGGTAGAGAATTCCAAAGGTTCACAACCCTCTGAGTAAAGAAATCACTCCTCATCTCTGTCCTAAGTGGCTTTCAAATTGTGTCCCTTGGTTCTAGACTTCCCAACCAGGGGAAACATCTTAACTGCCTTCTCTATCCCTTTAAGTATTTTGTAGGTTTCAATGAGATCACCGTTCATTCTTCGAAACTCGAGAAAATACATGTTCAGTTTCTTCAATCTCTTTTCGGAGAACAGTCCCGCCATCCCAGGAACAAGTCTGGTGAATCTTTGTTACAGTCCCTCTATGGTCATAATATCCTTCCTCAGATAAGGGGACCAAAACTGCACACAGTACTCCAGGTGCGATCTAACCAAGGTTCTGTACAATTGAATCAAGATTTCACTACTCCTGTATTCAAATCCTCTAACGATAAAAGTAACACACATTAGCCTTCCTAAATGCTTGCTGCACCTGCATGTTAGCTTTAAGTGACCTATTGACAAGGACACCCAGGTCCCTTTGTACATCTACACTTTCTCATCTCTTACCATTTAAGAAATACTCTGCACATCTATTCATTCTACCCAAGTGGCCCACCTCACAGTTTTCCACATTATATTCCATCTACCATGTTCTTGCCCACTCACTAAGTCTGTCCAAATCCCCTTGAAGCCGTTTTGCATCTTCCTCATAACTCACATTCCCACCTAGTTTTGTGTCATCTGCAAACTTGAACATATTACTTTGGTCCCCATATCCAAATCATCGATATATATTGTGAACAGCTGGGGCCCAAGTACTGTGCCCTGCGGTACCCCACTAGTCACATCCTGCCAACGCAAGAATGGCCCGTTTATTCCTACTTTCTGTTTCCTGCCTGTTAACCAATTCTTACTGCATGTCAGTATATTACCTCCTTTCCCATGTGTTTTAATTTTACTTACCAAGCTCCTGTGTCGCACTTTATCAAAAGCCTTCCGAAAATCCACCGGCTCCCCTTTTCTATTCTGTGAGTAACATCCTAAAAAAACCCCAACAGGTTCGGCATGAATGATTTCCTATTCATAAATCCATGTTGACTCTGCCCAATCAGATCCATTTATCACATACTTTAGAATAGATTCTAGCACTTTCCCTAGTACTGATGGAAGCCTAACAGGTCTGTAATTCCCAATTTTCTCTTTCCCTCCCTTCTTAAATAGTGGGGTGACATTTGCGACCTTCCAATCTGCAGGAAGCGTTTCAGAATTGATAGAATTTTGAAAGTGGATCACCAATATGTCTACAATCCCCATAACTACTTCCTTCAACACTCTGGGATGTAGAATATCAGATCTTGATGAATTATCAACCTTCAGCACGATTAAATTCGCCAATACAACTTCTTACTAATACTAATTTCCCTCAATTCCTCATTCTCGCAAATCCCTTGGATCTCTAATTCTGGGAGATTTCTTGTATCTTCCACAGTGAAGAAAGACACAAGATAATCATTTAGCTTCTCTGCCATTTCTCTATTCTCCATTATAAATTCTCCTGACTCTGCCTGTAATGGACCCACATTTGTCTTTGCTAAATGCTTCCTTTAAAAGTACCTATAGAAGATTTTGCAATGCATTTTCGAGTTTACTTTTGATCAGTAGATATGGACACTCAAGATAGAGCCCACATATGAAACCCTTAGAATGGTGATCCTTCTCCAGGAGTTTCCACTGTATTAGGCAGGCCACCTCCCATTAAAACCCACATAGAGGAACAAAAGGTTCAAAGAGCCAGACAGGTTGCAATTCTGGTCGATGACTTTTCCTTGGTACACAAGGCCTTACCCCAAATGTAAACACTTCCCCAGTCACTCCAAAGACCCGAGAATAAAAGGTGGGAGGGTGATAGGAGCCCGAACAGCCATGGGCAAGAAGGAAAGGCTGGACACACAGGGGACCCTCCTCAGGCCAAATTGGATATTACTGAGAGCAGGAGGAATGGCCGAGACCTGTGGGTTTCCACTGTAATAAGGCAGGTCACCATCGAGCTGAATGCTGGAAGTTATGGGAAAACCTGTAGCGTTAATCAGGGTCCACCAGATCAGTGCAGGAAAAGGGGCCCTGATGGAAAGCACGGCAGATCAGGCTGTGCCTTTCACTGCAGCTATCAAACCCAGTAAACCTACCACTGAAATTGCGGGAAAACTTAACAAAATCCCTGAGAGTTACCAGAATGTTTTCCCAAGGAAAGGTGACCCCCATACACCTCGACTGAGGCAAGCAAGTCCATAGTCATTTTCAGGGATACAGGGGCCACCCAATCCCTTCTGCTGAGAAAATACATGACCTTTCCTCCAGAGAGTGCAGTGAATGCTAGAGTGTAAGCGAATGGTATCGGAAGACAGTATATGCACCTTAATATGAGCTGCACTTTGAGTGTGACCCAGTTTCAGGACTGGTAACCATCGGGATTGTCCCTAGTTTATCAGTGTATGGGTCGACCTGCTCCTGGGTAATGCTCTGACTGGGGAAAAGGTGGTAGCTTCCCCAGTAGTTCTTTAGAGACGAAAAGAGGTTCGGGAGACAGAGCAGTTACAGAAGAAGGTCCCTGGCATTCTCCCTGATTGTGTGGTGACTCGGTCCATGGCCAAACAATCCCCTGACCTAACACTGCAGACGGATGACCCTACTGTCTTGTTGTCTGAAACCTTCTTTGGGATGTTAGAGGACCCAAAGGATGTGTTAAACAGATTTTCCTTAGTTGAGCCTCAACAACCTGAACCAGTGTTAAAAAATAGCACAGACTGTCCTAACTAAAACTGAAGCAGAGGGAGTTGCAGAGTGCTACGATTTAAAGAATGAGGTGCTGATGAGGAAGTGTAGACGTCCTCACAGACCTGTGGATGAAGAGTGGATAGTGCTTCACCAGATGGTGGTGCCGCTGAGGTACCTTAATATTTCTTCAAGAATGGCCCACGAGATTCCAATGACTGGACATGTCATTGCATGAAAAATCAAAGCCCGCATAAGACAGTATTTTGACTGGTCACAACTCCACAAAGATGTGGTGGAGTTCTGTAAAACTGTTCACACATGTCAGGTTCTGGGGAAGTCCCAAACTGCAATAAAACCTGCACCCCTAATTCCCATACCAACTTTTGGGGAACCCTTAAGCAGAATGCTGGTGAATTGTGTGGGACAAATGCTGAAAACAAAACGGGACTACCAGTGTCTTCTCACCATTATGGATGTGGTGACCCGATTCCCAGAGGCCATTCGCCCGAAGAACCATCTCTGCCAAGGTAGTGGTGGAGGGGCTAACCCAATTCTTTACTCGATATGGGCTGTCTGCTGAGATCCGGGTGGACCAGGGCACACTTTTTACGTGCAGTATTTTTGAAAAGGTCATGGGTATTCTGGACATAACCTAGCTAAAGTCCGTAGCCTATCACCCACTGTCACAAGGGGCTTTGGAGCAGTACCACCCGATCCTAAAGATAATGGTCAGGTCATACTGCTATGAGTTACCCCATGACTGGGACAAAGGGTTGGGATTTCTCCTGTTGGATACCAGGGACTTATCCAATGATTCCACTGGCTTTAGTCTATTTGAATTAGTTTATGGAGACAAGGTGAGAGGTCCTCTTAAACGAATCAAGGAGAGGTTTTTGGGACACAGGGATGAGTCTTCCATTTTAGACGACATTTCCATGTTCTGGGAGCGGCTCACGAGAGCCTGTGCAATGGCTCAGGAACACCTAATGACCTCTCAGGCAGCTATGAAAAGATAAGGAGACAAAAATGTCAAGGCTGGAACGTTTCAGCCCAGAGACCATGTATTGTTACTACTCCCAATTCAGGGTGAACCCCTGAAATCCCAGTTCAGTGGCCCATATCGAGTGACAAAAGGAATATTCAGGTAAATTATTTAATTGACACCCAGACGAAAGGAAAACAAGTAAAGGCTGTGGAGGGGACAGACAAGTACAGATCTGTCAGACAGTCAGGAGCGAAGGATTGGAAAGGACAGTGAGGACAGGTTAGAGGAGGGCCAGGAGTACTCCCAACTGGAACCCCCTGCTCTCCGATTGGTCAACCCTGAAATGTTAGATAGATTAGACCCCACGCTCTCCTCCTTAAATGCAGGTCAAAGAGGCACCCTAAAAAGGTTGAGAACAGCATTTACAGAAAAGCGCAAGGGCAAGGAAAGTTCCCAGAAACGGTGCCAATGGTGTGGGAGATGCCTTACCTAGTCAAAGTGCCGCAAGAGAGTGCAGTGAAAGTTGGACAGACACTTGCGAGCGGCAATGTCCCCAAGGACATAGGGCAGATCAGAAAAAAATGCTCCCCATCATCAAGGGAAAAGGGAACGGCAAACACCCTAAAGTAAACAGCACTTGTGTACCTCACCAGAAAGCTAAAAGTAAGGTCAGTGTGGATCTACCCACTGAAGAACCCAATGATCAGGTCCCAAACCCAAAGCTCATCAAACTCAACCATCCTCGTCAAAGCTCCAACACAATTAGATCAGTACACCTGTAACAGACAATGTCAGCTGCAGTAAATCCAAGATTAATGTGTGAATTTGTGAAGTTATTATTGAGAATGAATGTGGGTTTCCTTCTATTTCCTCCCACAATTGTGTCATGAAATGTTTCTATTCTCACTTTTCTTTCCATGTGCTGCGGCGGTTTCAAGATACCACGATGTGCCAAATGAGGAATTTTAATTCATCAGTTGGAAACTTACACTAAACATTTAATGGAGAAAATCCTGCAGTTAACCATGAAAAAACAGGCAGCCAAGATGGCCACCACAATTGTTATCTGAAACACCTTTTCACATTCCAAGGCCTCCAACAGGAGACACATCTCTTATGAGCCTGGACCCAAATCACTGGCTTGCTCTCGTGCTTCATTTACCTAAGCTTACAATCATTAACACGGCATACGAGGCCATCCTGACACATTGACTTTGAAAGAGCAAACTTCTCCAACAGTAAATAGTAGTATTCTGAGCCCTGGGGAGATATAATTTCTATACTTGAATCTCATTATAAGGGTACAAAGATTACAATGAGGCAGTCATGAGACCTTCTGTCCATCTCTGTGAAAGCTGGGAGTTTCCCCTGGACAAAGACAGACAAGCCAGTGATTAAAACTGTGCAGGAGCAGAAGGGCTGTGCCCCGCTCCCCCACCACCCCCCCCCCCCCCACCCCCGCACCTCTCAGACCGTCTCTCTCTCCAGATAACATCACAAGTTTGAAAAAAAAACATGCGACTGTGGGCCCTCCAAGCCTTCCGATTGCTGCAGACAGAGTAACCAGTTGAAGAAAGCCACCTACAAATCTGCCTCCAAGAGAACACTGAGCCATGTGTGCCTGCCACAAATGCACTTCAACCAGCCAAAAACTTTAGGAAAACAATTTCAGCCAGAAGACCACCGAATCGTCCAACCTCACAGAATAACAAAGAAGAAAGAACAAAGAACAGTACAGCACAGGAACAGGCCATTCGGCCCTCCAAGCCTGCACCGATCTTGATGCCTGCCTAAACTAAATCCTTCTGCACTTCCGGGGCCCATATCCCTCTATTCGCACCTGTTCATGTATTTGTCAAGATGTCTCTTAAACGTCGCTATCGTACCTGCTTCCACCACCTCCCCTGACAGCACGTTCCAGACACTCACCACCCTCTATGTAAAAAACTTGCCTCGCACATCCCTCTAAACTTTGCACCTCGTACCTTAAACCTATGTCCCCTAGTAACTGACTCTTCCACCCTGGGAAAAAGCTTCTGACTATCCACTCTGTCCATGCCGCTCATAACTTTGTAAACCTCGATCATGTCAGCTACCAGGAAGGTTATATAGTCTGGGGCTGTTCTCCTTGGAACAGAGAAGGTAGAGGGGAAATGTGATTCAAATGTACAAAATTGCGTGGGGCCTGGATAGAGTGGAGGTGAAGGGTCGATTCACCTTAGCAGAGAGATCAGTGACGAAGTGGCATAGATTTAAAGTGCTTGGTAGAAAGACTACAGGGGAGATGAGGACTTTACTTTCTCCCAGAGGGTGGTGGGAGTCTGGAATTCATTGCCCGGAAGGGTAGTTAAGGCAGGAACCCACAACTCATTCCAAACGGAATATGCACCTCATGTGCCGTAATCTATCAAATGCTGGAAGGTGGGATTAGAATGGGTGGATCGTTTTCAGCTGGCATTGACACGATGCACCAAGTGGTCTCTTTATGTGCTATAAACTTTCTATGTTTCTCAGATGCAACTCAGGCAATGTTGAAAGACAAGGTAGGTCAGATACTAGACTGGTTTAAAATTGAGAAAGAGGAAGCATTAGATAAGCTATCTGTACTTAAAGTGGATAAAGCACCAGGACCAGATAACATGCATCCAAGGATACTGAGGGAAGTGAGGGTGGAAATCGCAGAGGTACTGACCATAATTTTTCAATCTTCCTTAGACTCGGGGGTGATGACAGAGGGCTGGAGAATTGCAAACGTTACACCCTTGTTCAAAAGAGGGTGTAAAGTTAAGCCCAGCCACTACAGTTAAACCAGTCAGTTGAACTACAGTGGTGGGAAAACGTCGAGAAAAAATAATTTGGGACAAAATGAATAGTCACATGGGCAGATGCGAGTTAATAACGGAAAGCCAGCATGGATTTCTAAAGGGAAAATCATGTTTAACTGTCTTGCTGGAGTTTTTGAGGTGGTAACAGAGAGTTGATGAAGGCAATGCTGTTGATGGGGTTTACATGGACTTTCATACAACAGTCTATTCAGATTCAATTGAACCATTACTTCGATCTTGGAATTCAGAGTAGAATCTCAAAATTTGCCCATGACACCAAACTTTGAGGAGTGGTAAACAGTGAGGATGAGATAAACTGCCTACAACAGGATAGGCTATCAGAATGGGCAGAGAAGTGGCAGATCGAATTTAATACAGAGGAGTGTGGGGTGATGCATCTTGGCAGGAGCAATAGTGTGAGGCTATGCAGACAGAATGGTACAGTTCTAAAGAGTATGCAGGAACAGATGGACCTGTGTGTGGATGTGCAGAGATCTTTGAACGTGGCAGGACATATTGAGAGAATGACAACAAAGCATATGAGATCTTGAGCTTCTTAAATAGAGGCATAGACTACAAAGCAGGAAGTTATGCTGAAAATGTATACAACTCTGGTTAGGCCCAAAGTGAAGTATTGTGTCCAGCTCTGGTCATCATATTTTAGGAAGGATGTGAGGATCCTTGAGAGGGTGCAGAGGAGATTTACCAGAATAGTTCCAGGGATGGGGATTTTGTTACAATCCTAGGTTGGGAAAGCTGGGGTTGTTCTTCCTGGAGTAATTGCGATTGAGGGAACATTTCCTAGAAGTGTATAAGATTATGAGAGAATCATAGAGAATCAGAGAGCTGTTCCAGCACAGATGGAGCTAATCAGCCCATTGTATCTGCACCTGTTCTCTGACTAAGCAATTTACGTAGTGCCATTTCCCTGCCTTTTCCCCATAATCCTACACATTCTTCCTTTTCAGGTGTCTAAATAATTCCCTTCTGATTGTGTCAAGTGAACCTCTTTCAATCACACTCTCTGACACTGCATTCCAGATCCTAACCACTAACTTGTGAAAGTATTTTCCTCATGTTGGCATTGCTATTTTTTAAACCAATTACATTAAATCTAAACCCATCCATTCTTGATCGTTTGACGAGTGGGAACAGTTTTTCCCTACCTACTCTGTCCAGACCCCTCATGATTTTGAAAGGTTTAGATAAGATAGAGACAAGGAAAAACTGTTCCCATTAACTGATGAAACACGGACCAGGGAATACAGATGGAAGGTTTTGGGTAAGAGATGCAGGGGGAATATGAGGAGGAGTTTTTTTACACAGTGGATGGTAATGAGCTGGAACTCATTGCCCATGAGGGTGGTGGAAGCCGAGGCTATCAATGATTTAGGAACACAGGACCATAAGAAAAGGAGTAGGCCATTCAGCCCATCCAGCCTGACCTGCCATTCAATATGATCGTGGCTCATCATCCACTTCAATGCCTTTTCCCCACACTATCCTCATATCCTTTTATCTCATTGATATTTAGAAATGTGTCAATCTCTGCTTTAAACATAAACAATGACTGAGCTTCCACAGCCCTCTAGGGTAGAGAATTCCAAAGATTCACAACCCTCTGAGTAGTGACATTTTTCCTCATCTCTGTCCTTATTTTGAAATTGTGTCTGCTAATTCTAGATTCCCCAACCAGGGGAAACATCTTAGCTGCATCTACCCTGTCCATCTCCTAAAGTATTTTGTAGGTTTCAATGAGATCACCTCTGATTCTTCGAAACTCTAGAGAATAGTTTTCCCAATCCCTCTTCATGGGAGAGTCCCGCCATCCCAGGAACAAGTCTGATGAACCGTCGTTGCACTCCCTCAATGGCAATAATCTCCTTCCTAAAGTAAGGGGACTAAAACTGCGCACAATACTCCAAGTGCGGTCTAACTAAAGTTCTGTACAATTGTCGCAAGACTTCACTACTCCAGTACTCAAATCCTCTTACGATAAAGGCTAACATGCCATTAACCTTTGTAATTGTTTGCTGCACCTGCATGTTAGCTTTCAGTGACTTATTGGCAAGGACACCCAGGCCGCTTTGTACATCTACACTTCCTAATTTATCATTTAAGAAATACTCTGCACATCTATTCCTGCTACCAAAGTGGATTACCTTGCATTTTTCAATATTATTTTCCACCTAACATGTTCTTGCCCACTCACTAAGTCTGAACAATTCCCCTTGAAGCGGCTTTGCATCTTCCTCACTGTACACATTCCCACCTAGTTTTGTGTCAGATGCAAACTTGGAAATATTACATTTGGTCCACACATCCAAATCATTGAAATATATTGTGAACAGCTGAGGCCCAATCTCTGATCCCTGCAGTACCCCACTAGTCATAGCATGCCAACGCGAAAATGATCCGTTTATTCCTCCTCACTGTTTCCAATCTGTTAACCAATCCTTAATCCATGCCAGTATATTACCTCCGACACCATGTATTTTAATTTTGCGAAGCAAGCTCATTTGGGGGTTCTGAAAACCTTCTGAAAATACAAGTATACCATCTCTGCCAACTCCTCTTAATCAATTCTGTTGTTATCATCCTCAAAATCTCCAACAGGTTCGTCAAACATGATTCCCCATTCATAAATCCATGTTAACTATGCCCAATCAGATCATTATTATCCAAATGTCCATTTATAACATCATTTAGAATTGATTATAGCAGGTTCCCAACGATTAATTTAAGGCTAACAGCTTTGTAATTCCCTGTTTTCGCTCTCCCTCCCTTCTTAAATAGTGGGGTGACATTTGCATCCTTCCAATCTGCAGGAACCGCTCCGGAATCTACAACATTTTTGAAGATGATCAGCAATGCATCCACTATCTCCATAGCGATCTCCTCAAACACTCTGGAACGTAGAATATCAGGTGCTGGGGACATAGCAACCTTCAGCCCCATTAATTTCTCCAATACAACCTTCTTAGTAATACTAACTTCCTTTAATTCATTGCAGTTCTGAAGAAGGGTCACTGACCTGAAACGTTAACTCTGCTTCTCTCTACACAGATGCTGCCGGACCTGCTGAGTGTTTCCAGCATTTCTTGTTTTTATTCAAGATTTCCAGCATCCTCAGTATTTTACTTCTAATTTCCTTCAATTCATCATTCCCCCAATCCCTTGAATCTCTAATTCTGGTTGATTTATTTTATATGTCTCGGTGAAGACAGACACAAAATAATCATTTAGCTTCTCTGCAATTTCGCTGTTCCCATTATAAATTCTACTGACACTGCCTGTGATGGACTCACATTTGTCTTAGCCAAATGTTTCCTTTTTATGTACCTGTAGAAGCTTTTTACAGTCCGTTTTTATATTTTTCCAGCTAACATTCATATTCTATTCTCCCTTTCTTTATCAGTTTCTTCATTCTCCGTTGGTGTATTCTAAAATCCTCCCAATTCTCAGGTTTACTACTATTTATGGCAACTTTATTGTCCTTTTATAGAGTCATAGAGAGATACAGATACGGCCCTTCGGCCCACAGAGTCTGTGCCTGCCAACAAACACCTATTTATACTAATCTTACATTAATCCCATATACCCTACCACATTCCCACCATTCTCCTACCACCTACCTACACTAGGGGCAATTTACAATGGCCAATCTACCTATCAACCTGCAAGTCTTTGGATGTGGGAGGAAACTGAAGCACCCAGTGGAAACCTACGCGGTCACAGTAGAAGTTGCAAACTCCACATAGGCAGTACCAAGAACTGAACCCGGGTTGCTGGAGCTGTGAAGCTGCAGTGCTAACCGCAGTTTTAATCTTATACAATCCTTAACTTCCTTTATTGTCCACAGTGACTGCCTTTACTTTTGGGTTTTATGTGCCTGGAAGCAATGTATAGGTGCTGTAAACTATATAATATTTAATTAAAGACTATCGATTGCCTATGTACTATCATACCTTTCAATGTATTTTTCCAATCCACCTCGGGCAATTTGCCCCTCATACCTTCATAACTTCTTTTGTTCTAATTTAACACCCTGGCTTAAGAGTGAACTACATTACTTTCAAGCATAATGTAAAATTCCATCACATTATGGTAATTCATCCCTAAAGGTAACTTTACTATAAAATCATTAATTATCCCTGTCTATAATACTAGATCTACAATAGCCTGTTTTCTCGTCGGTTCCTCAACATAAAGCTCCAGAAAACCATCCGTAACACACTCCAGAAACTCGTCATTCATAGCATTTGTTCTCATTAGGTTACCCAGTCTATATGAGGATTGAAGTCACCCATGATGACTGTATTGCCCATGTTATATGATTCTCTCATCTCCATTAATGCCATGCCCCACATAAATACTACTGTTTGATGGCCTACAAACAGCTCCTACCAGTGTTTTCTCCCCCTTGTTGTTTCTTAGCTCCACCCAAACAGATTCCATATTTTGTTCTTCAGAACTGAGATCCTCCCTTACTAAGGTACTGATACAATCCCTTATTATCAGTGCAACATTATGTCCTTTCCCATTTTGCCTGTCCTTCCTAAAGGTCGAATCTGCTTGCTTATTCAGTTCTCAGTCTTGGTTACCCTGTAGCACATTTCCGTTATGACAATTGGATCAGACTCATTTACCTCTATTTGGGCCTTTAAATCATCTTCCCTGTTCTGAATACTGAGTGCATTCAGGTGCAGCGCCCTTAACCGTTCTGCGTTCTAGTTGATGCTCACCTTTGTTTCGCCTACCTTCGAATGTCACCTTCTACTTTTCTATCTCCTGTTACCAGCTTTATTTCCTCTCAATTTGATCCTTCCTCCCAATTTCAAAAGAAAACTGGATGGGTGCTTGAAGGAAGTGACCTTGCAGAGCTACAGGATTGAGTGGGGGAGTAAAACTGACTGAACTGCTCCACAGGGAACCAGCACGGTCTCGATAGGCCTAATGGAATCCTTCTGTGTGGTAAGTGACTCTAACCCTATCACTGTCTGTGACTGAATGTTGGATATGTCTCCCGTTCCTGCCAGAAAGATCCGGATACATAAAATGTCAATGAAACTGTGACGTTAACAACCACTGACAGCTCCGTCCTCACCCTGGTCTGAGGCTCCAGGTTGTGTTTCAGGAGCTCTGTGACCACCTCCTTATTGAAACAGAGTCACCTCACATACTGCTCCAGGGTTAGATGTAGGTAGGAAAAGTGCTCTTGGAAAACCCGGAGTGGGTAGGGCAGAGCCCCCTCCTCCTCCCTCGTTACAGAGCTTCCCCTCTCTGCAGCTTCTGCTCCATTTGTTGGTCATGTTACAGAGCCAGAGACACTGTAACTACAGTCCCCATACCTCGTCCAGAGTTGGGGCACAAAATCCTCTGCCCTCCCTGAATGTTTGCAGCAGCTCACAACACAACCTCCAGGAAACCATGCACAGCACCTTCCACTAACTTTACAATTACAGAAGTAAGTCAAAAGCCCCTCATCTATAAGTTGGATGCCTGGTCCGTTTAAATAACACTAGAGGAGGTTCCTCCTGCTGCTGACTGTATGCTCAGCTGAGAGTGACTAACACAGGCGGTCAGTGAACATGCACAGACCAAGTTTCCAAGACGTACATCAAAGCTGTTGGAATGGTACATTGACATCACATTCAAAACCATCCTCAAATAAACAACACATACATGGAACGATTGACCTAGAGCCCTGCCCAGCGTGGGGCATTGTGCAGGCCACAGTAGAAGTGGCCATCTGTGAAAATCACACTAACTTCACATACATGGTGCTATTGACTTGGAGCCCTGCATCAAAGCTGCCGGAATAGCAGTTTGACATGACATTCCACAACTCCTCGTGCTACTAGTGCACACAATGTACACCCGGGCTAGAGTACTGCACAGCATGGGACAGTGTGCAGGCCACACCGGAAATGGCTGGGAGCTCAGCTCATACCCTTTTATAGATCCAGGCTTCCACAGTGTGGGCAACAGTGCTGCTGTAAGAGCTAACAAATCACCACCAAGAAGAGATAGAGAGGGAAGGAAATTCACTTTAAAAGGGGACATTGAACGAGACTTGATGGAAGATTTTCAAGAATATGGGAATGGACACGGGAATGGGACTAATTGGAGGGGTGAGGCCATGGAGGGATTCAAACACAAGAATGAGAATATTAAAATTAAGGGTGTTGCCAGACCGGGAGCCAATGTAGATCAGTGAGCACAGGGGTGATGGGTGATCGGGATTTGGTGTGAGTTAGAACACAGGCAGCAGGGTTCTGGATGGGCTGTGGTTTATAGAAGTTTATAACTGGGAAGGTGACCAGGATACAATTGGAAAAATCAAGTGAATAAAGGCACAGATGAGGGTTTATGCAGCAGATGGGCTGAGGCAGAGGTTGTGATCGGTGATATTACAGAGGTGGTAATATGCAGGGTTGGTGATGTAGGGAATATGGAGATGAATTCAGCTCAGGTATAAATGGAACACAGATGTTGTAAACAGCCTCGGATATTGGGCAGGGTGGGGTAGGTGATTCACAGATAGGAGATGGAGTTTGTGATGAAGACCAATGCCACTGGCTTCAGTCTTCCCAATATTTACGTTACAGAACAGTATTTCAGTGAAACAGGGTTTACAGATCACCTAGCGGGAAATAGAGACTTACCAGGAGCACAGACAGGACCCAAGATGAAAGATGAATTTACAAGAACTGTAATACAATTAGCAATGGGTTGACAGCTAATAGCTGGAGGTAGAGATTCACCAGGTACAGTAGCAACAGCAAGAAGGGTAGAGTAAACTACAGGAGCAGTAATGCAATTAAACATGGTTCACAGAATTAATAGCTGTATAGAAAGACTTACCAGGGATGCCAACAATAGCCAGAATGGGATAGTAAATATATTGAATTATCTCAAGTGCATACAAGATCCGATCGTCTAATGAGTACCAATCCCAATATGTAGAAAGATAGTAAAGATCCGAGGATAAACTCCTGTCCATTGTTGTAACATTCTGATCTATTGTTCTCAGATTCTGATCCATTGTTGTAACATTCCAATCTATTGTTCTCAGATTCTGATCCATTGTTGTAACATTCCAATCTATTGTTCTCAGATTCTGATCTATCCCTTCCCTCTCTCTGGAGCCACTGATCCCTGTCAGTGCCGAGCGTGATGTTCCCTTTGACGCTATGTGATAACACATTGAAAGAGTCCCTTATTAATAGAAAAGGAAAGCCTTCCAGTGACACAATTAGGGCCCATGGAGACTGACATTAATTACAGTTACTGAAGAAATAGGTTTAGTTAACTCTTTTCATTTCAACACTTTTTGTACCACAATCAACGATAACATTTGCCTAGCCTGAATGGGATATATGAGGGTGGGAAAGGTGGGAATAGCAGATGCAAAGGCCAGAATCGTCCAAAACTCCTTGGATATGTGAGTGGTGACAGAGGACTGGAGGGTTGTCAAAGTTGCACCCTGATTAAAAAAGGAGATGTGGAGAAAACTCTGTATTTACTGTCACTGATGGGGAAATTTCTAGAGTTCACATTCCAGGACAAACGTATTTGATGCTGGAGAAAAGAAAAAAAAAACATGGACAACAAATGGACAGCAGGAAGTATATGGTAAGACAAGTCATGTCTAGTAAATGTCAACAACAACAACTTATATTTATATGGTGCCTTTAATGTAATAAAACATCACAAGATGCTTCACAGGAACATTATGAAGCAACGTATGGCACAGAGACACAACAGCAGATATCAGGTCAGATGACCAACAGTTTGGTCAAAGAGGAAGATTTTATTTAGTGTCTTAAGGGAGGAATGTGATGTAGCGTGGCAGTGACAGTGGGATACTGGCAATCTCACTGAACTAGTAATCCAGAGGCGCAGGCTCATTCCCTGGGGACATGGGTTCAAAGCCCACCATAACTGATGGTGGAATTTAAAATTCAATTATGTAATGCATTCAATTGATGAATAAAAATCTGGAATTGAAATCTGGACTTAATAATGTTGCCATGAAGCCATCATCGATTAGTATAACAATCTATCTGGTTCATTAATGTCCTTTAGGGAAGGAGATCTATCATCCTTATCTGTTCTGGTCTCCATGTAACTCAATGTGGTTCACTTTTAACTGTCCTCTGAAACAGTCTAGCAAGCCAATCAGTGTCAAGAATAATTATGGATGGACAATAAAGATGTAGGAATGGTATTCCAGAGATTTTCATGAGGGTCGTTAACTAGTCTAGGACATAACTCTGGAGACACGTCTTTGTGTCTACATTCCTGGCAATGATAATGCGAAGCCTCATGTCCACATATGTAAACAAATGTTGTTTATAAACTGTCCAGGACATAACTCTGGACACAGGTCTTTGTGTCTACATTCCTGGCAATGATAATGTGAAGCCTCATGTCCACATATGTAAACAAATGTTGTTTATAAACTGTCCAGGACATAACTCTGGACACAGGTCTTTGTGTCGACATTCCTGACAATGATAATGTGAAGCCTCATGTCCACATATATAAACAAATGTTGTTTATAAACTGTCTAGGACATAACTCTGGACACAGGTCTTTGTGTCGACATTCCTGGCAATGATAATGTGAAGCCTCATGTCCACATATATAAACAAATGTTGTTTATAAACTGTCCAGGACATAACTCTGGACACAGGGCTTTGTGTCTACATTCCTGACAATGATAATGTGAAGCCTCATGTACACATATATAAACAAATGTTGTTTATAAACTGTCCAGGGCATAACTCTGGACAGAGGTCTTTGTGTCTACATTCCTGACAATGATAATGTGAAGCCTCATGTCCACATATATAAACAAATGTTGTTTATAAACTGTCTAGGACATAACTCTGGACACAGGTCTTTGTGTCGACATTCCTGGCAATGATAATGTGAAGCCTCATGTCCACATATATAAACAAATGTTATTTATAAACTGTCATCTTTTTGATTGGTTACTCTATGGTTCAAACATAAGAATTACATGAAAGAATGAGACAGCACTCAAAGTTCAAATTAAACCCCAATGACTCTATTAGATTCAATAGGAATACTACTGGTTAACAACTGTACAAAATACCCATTCACAATGGACCGGTCAACAATACACCAATTAGTCACAAACATGTTACAAGGAGTCATGCATACATGATAACCCAGTGAGCATTTACCTCCCTGATAATCGTTCTGTCGCTGACCAAGCTCCTCGACCTTACCACTGAATCACTATTTGCAATGATTTTTACAACTTTCATATCAAGGTGGGCTGGATGTTTCATTGACAAGATCATACTGTCCTATCAAAATACACCATAAGCTACAATTGTCCAATGAGATGTCTAATTCTTTGTTCAGACTATGATATGTGAAACTGCCTTCATGGTGATCATGTGTTTACATTTCCTTCAATAATTACATCACCCCTTGTGGATGTTACAGATGCCTCAGGATTGATATCAGAACAAAAAAATAGCAGATTTCCTTCCTGGTCACATACACATTTTGAACCACAGGACAATTAAACAATCCAAATTCCTTACATTCCTGACGTCTTACAAACTGTTGCTTAGAGAATGTCTAGTTTATTTGCATTTCAAAACAAGACATACTCTGACATCATTAACAATCTTTAATAAAACTCTAGAATTAAAATATCTATTCTCATGGTGTTCATTGTCAATTGTTGTAAAAACACATCTGGTTCACTAATGTCCTTTAGGGAAGGAAATCTGCCATCCTAACCTGGTCTGGCCTACATGTGATTCCAGACTCACAGCAGTGTGGTTGATTCTGAAATGGCCTAGCAAGCTACTCAGTTGTACGAAACGGCAACAAAATCTAAGAAAAGCAATGAAACCGGATGGACCACCGACATCTCGGCACCAGAAACAACAAAGACAAACCCAGCCCTGTGGACCCTGTAAAGTCCTCCACACTAACATCTGGGGGCTTGTGCCAACGTTGGGAGAGCTGTCCCACAGGCGCGTCAAGCAGCAGAAAACATAGTCATACTCACCGAATCACACCTTACAGACAGTGTCCCAGACAATGCCATCACCATCCCCAGGTATGGACTACAGGGGTTCAAGAAGACAGCTCAGCACCACCTTCTCAAGGGCAATTAGGGATGGCAATAAATGCTGGCAGAGCCAGCGACACCCACATCCCATGAATGAGCGAATAAAAGAAATGCCCTGTGTTTAGCTAAATCCCAACAGCTTCAGACACAATCAGTCAACAGTGGGCAGTAGTGGCTGCTGTCTCCAAACACAAAGCTAGATATCTGCGTCCTTGTTGGGACAAAACTGTAGGATTGAATTTATTTTATGATAGGACTGTTAGAACTTAGTTGTCATTTCCTTCAGTATAACGGTTAAAATAGTATTCTGTATGTAACATAACCACAACGCATGATGTTAGCTAAATATCTGGACAAGTCCTGACCTGTTGAGAACCTTTATTTTGAAGTTGTTAGACTGTGGATTATGCCAGGGAGACTGCTGGTTTTTAAACGGTATAAAACTGTAAACAATGCCCGTGTGGCCAGGAAGCTGTGAAATGAGTTATACAAAGAACAAATAACAAAGAAAGTTACAGCACAGGAACAGGCCCTTCGGCCCTCCAAGCCTGCGCCGATCCCGATCCTCTATCTAAACATGTCGCCTATTTTCTTTTTTTCACTTCCTGCCCATTCATTTATCTGTCTAGATACATCTTAAAAGTCGCTATCGTGCCCGCGTCTACCACCTCCACTGGCAACGCATTCCAGGCACCCACCACCCTCTGCGTAAAGAACTTTCCACGCATATCCTCCCGAATCTTTTCCCCTCTTACTTTTAAATCGTGACTCCTAGTAATTGAATCCCCCCACTCTGGGAAAAAGCTTCTTGCTATCCATCCTGTCTATACCTCTCATGATTTTGTACACCTCAATCAGGTCCCCCCTCAACCTCCGTCTTTCTAATGAAAATAATCCTAATCTACTCAACCTCTCTTCATAGCTAGCGCCCTGCGTACCAGGCAACATCCTGGTGAACCTCCTCTGCACCCTCTCCAAAGCATCCACATCCTTTTGGTAATGTGGCGACCAGAACTGCACGCAGTCTTCCAAATGTGGCCGAACCAAAGTCTTATACAACTGTAACATGACCTGCCAACTCTTGTACTCAATACCCCGTCCGATGAAGGAAAGCATGCCGTATGCCTTCTTGACCACTCTATTGACCTGCGTTGCCACCTTCAGGGAACAATGGACCTGAACACCCAAATCTCTCTGCACATCAATTTTCCCCAGGACTTTTCCATTTACTGTATAATTCACTCTTGAATTGGATCTTCCAAAATGCATCACCTCGCAGTTGCCCTGATTGAACTCCATCTGCCATTTATCTGCCCAAATCTCCAATCTATCTATATTCTGCTGTATTCTCTGACAGTCCCCTTCACTATCTGCGACTCCACCAATCTTAGTGTCGTCTGTAAACTTGCTAATCAGACCACCTATACTTTCCTCCAAATCATTTATGTATATCACAAACAACAGTGGCCCCAGCACGGATCCCTGTGGAACACCACTGGTCACACGTCTCCATTTTGAGAAACTCCCTTCCACTGCTACTCTCTGTCTCCTGTTGCCCACCCAGTTCTTTATCCATTTGGCTAGTACACACTGGACCCCATGCGACTTCACTTTCTCCATCAGCCTATCATGGGGAACGTTATCAAACGCCTTACTGAAGTCCATGTATACGACATCTACAGCCCTTCCCTCATCAATCAACTTTGTCACTTCCTCAAAGAATTCTATTACGTTCTATATGTACATGTGAATGCCATTAAGTGGTCACGGTGGTTGAATAGGCACAGCAGGCTGGCACCGGGTCAAGATATGACCTTTTGTAAAGGAATTCATAGCGTCAAGGCAGCTGGAATCTGGAGGCCCCTTCCCTCCCCCCCCCCACTCCCCACTGAACGACAATGACAATGACTTAAACCAGGCTCAAAGTACCATCATGGAAGGGTAGTTAGTTAATGACTGACCAATCAAATGAACAGAAATGGCCTTTTATCTAATATGGAACAGAAACAAACTGGTAAATGAGTATAAATTAAGAGCTTGTAAGACCCCAAAAGCGGACATCATCATCAAGAAGAAGACAGAAGATAGACTCCAATAAAGAGACAAGGTTCCACAGTTAACTGGAGGTTGAGGACCGGGTGTTCCATTGTGAACACAACTGCTGACCACTTCCCTTTGCTCAGTATCACCATGTTCTGCTTATTGTGCAGAACTTCATTCAGTCTGTGAAGCTTGTGAAAGCAGCCTCGTACACATGTAGTTTTATAGCCAGTCTGAGCTGCAAGTCCCTTTTAAATCTGATCTCCCAACATCGACTGTCATTGTAATTGACCTAAGTCTGACAATTACATTAAATCAAACCCCAGATCTTACAAGTGGTGCTGAAACCCGGGACTTAGACTACTATGCAAACCGAGGGTGTTGTCGCAAAGTTTCGCAAACATCGGAATATTCGTTTGACCAGTGAAAACTCTTGCAGGGATAAACTCTTTTGAGGGGCAGACGATTATACTAACCCAGTGAAGTCTCTTTAAATGCACAGTATGTCACAAAAAGATAATGGGAAGAAGGGTCTCTGGGAAACATATGAGGAAGAGTTAAGCACTAAGTGTAATATGGACAATATCCAGTCCCTGTTAGGAGACTGTCTATGGAAGCATGAACACGTTCCTTTTTAAATATAGTGAAGTTTATCCAGGCACACGTCTTGGCTAAACATCAGAAGGGTGAAAAGGCTTTAAATCTGACTCCATATCCAGCATCACACAGTGCACAGTGCGATGAGGAAGTGAAAGAGTCACAGGTGAGAGAAATGGTAGCTCAAAGTGAACAGACCCAGCAGCAGCAGCAGACACAGCTACAGGAGTTACACAATAAGCTAGTGTACTTCACTGTCACTATACAACAACAGACACTTAATGCAGGACAGGCTTGTGCAGTTCAGCAGCAGTTAGAGTTAGCAGAGAAACATATTGTTACTGTCACACAGGATAATGTCCAGTTGACCCAGATGTTAGAGGATTCTAGAGGTGTCCTTAGGGAGTTACAGGAGTGACCCCACCTGAAGACAGAGCATGCACAGTATAGGTCTAACATTCAGTGATTGCAAACCGAGAGGGAAAGCAGCTCCCAGTCGGGTGGAGCAGCCGTCACAAAAAGCAGAGTATAACACAGGTGGTACTAAAACGGAGCAGGAGGCCTCAGTGGGGGACAATGTTGGAGAGGGAGAACGTTTACCAATCTGTCCCGTTAAGGTAACCTCCTTAAGCTAGGGAGGAGATTGCAGAGCCTTTGTCCTTGATCTTTATGTCGTCATTGTCGACAGGAATAGTGCCGGTAGACTGGAGGATAGCAAATGTTGTCCCCTTGTTCAAGAAGTGGAGTAGAGACAGCCCTGGTAATTATAGACCTGTGAGCCTTACTTCGGTTGTGGGTAAAATGTTGGAAAAGGTTATAAGAGACAGGATTTATAATCATCTTGAAAAGAATAAGTTCATTAGAGATAGTCAGCACGGTTTTGTGACGGGTAGGTCGTGCCTCACAAACCTTATTCAGTTTTTCGAGAAGGTGACCAAACAGGTGGATGAGGGTAAAGCAGTGGATGTGGTGTATATGGATTTCAGTAAGGCGTTTGATAAGGTTCCCCACGGTAGGCTATTGCAGAAAATACGGAAGTATGGGGTTGAAGGTGATTTAGAGCTTTGGATCAGAAATTGGCTAGCTGAAAGAAGACAGAGGGTGGTGGTTGATGGCAAATGTTCATCCTGGAGTTTAGTTACTAGTGGTGTACCGCAAGGATCTGTTTTGGGGCCACTGCTGTTTGTCATTTTTATAAATGACCTGGAAGAGGGTGTAGAAGGGTGGGTTAGTAAATTTGCAGATGACACTAAGGTCGGTGGAGTTGTGGATAGTGCCGAAGGATGTTGTAGGGTACAGAGAGACATAGATAGGCTGCAGAGCTGGGCTGAGAGATGGCAAATGGAGTTTAATGCGGAAAAGTGTGAGGTGATTCACTTTGGAAGGAGTAACAGGAATGCAGAGTACTGGGCTAATGGGAAGATTCTTGGTAGTGTAGATGAACAGAGAGATCTTGGTGTCCAGGTGCATAAATCCCTGAAGGTTGCTACCCAGGTTAATAGGGCTGTTAAGAAGGCATATGGTGTGTTAGCTTTTATTAGTAGGGGGATCGAGTTTCGGAGCCACGAGGTCATGCTGCAGCTGTACAAAACTCTGGTGAGACCGCACCTGGAGTATTGCGTGCAGTTCTGGTCACCGCATTATAGGAAGGATGTGGAAGCTATCGAAAGGGTGCAGAGGAGATTTACTAGGATGTTGCCTGGTATGGAGGGAAGGTCTTACGAGGAAAGGCTGAGGGACTTGAGGTTGTTTTCGTTGGAGAGAAGGAGGAGGAGAGGTGACTTAATAGAGACATATAAGATAATCAGAGGGTTAGATAGGGTGGATAGTGAGCGTCTTTTTCCTCGGATGGTGATGGCAAACACGAGGGGACATAGCTTCAAGTTGAGGGGTGATAGATATCGGACAGATGTGAGAGGTAGTTTCTTTACTCAGAGAGTAGTAGGGGCATGGAACGCACTGCCTGCAGCAGTAGTAGATTCGCCAACTTTAAGGGCATTTAAGTGGTCATTGGATGGACATATGGATGAAAATGGAATAGTGAAGGTCAGATGGTTTCACAGGTCGGCGCAACATCGAGGGCCGAAGGGCCTGTACTGCGCTGTAATGTTCTAATTCCTTGACAGGCTGTGCCGTTAATGTGGTGACAACACCGAATGGAACAGTCTGTTACTCTCAATCCCACCAAGTCACGTGTGAGGTTGAGATAAAAAGGAAAGGAAATGTTTCGGAGCCACAGTAAGGCTTGAAACAATGTCTGAAGAGAACAGGAGGAAAAGCTTGTGCTTGAGTAAGTGGGTCTGTTTTTGTATTTGAAGTTTCCTGTTTGATTTCTTTGTCTGTCTCAGCCAGTGTCTATTACGGTCAGTTACGTCTGGTCCTGCATGCTGTCTGAAAGTAGTTGGTTGTTTAACATGTGTGTATAGTTATATTTTAAATTGGTGTGAGTGGGGAGGACAAAAGTTTTGATAACATGGATGTTGGAGTGTTAAATAGCAATTGCTTTCTGCTGGGAAGGAGACAGAGAGAAAGAGAGAAAGAGAGACAGAGAGAGACAGAGAGAGAGAGTGAGTGAGAGAGTGTGAGAGAGAGAGAGAGAATGAGAGAGAGAGAGAGAGAGAGAGAGGTGTTCTTCCAGGGGGGATAATGAGTAATGACACTTAGGGACGGAGGAAATGTGAGCTCTGGTACTTTGATTGTTCCTGTAGGTAAAAACCTTGAAAACCCTCTTTCCACCTCCTGCCGCTATGGGTGTGGATGACACAGACTGAAGTTCCTGTCTTTAACCGGGATCTATTCAGAATCTGGCACACTTGAGGCCTTCCACCATCGGTGGGTACCGCAGGGGCTGGGATGCATCTTTAATGCCAAGAATGGCATTTTAATTTGAGTTTTTGGTTTATTTATCTGTTTTTAATAAAATTAATTCAAAATTTAAATAAAGGGGGCCTGGCGAATAAAGTCCCCCTCGACAAAAAAACAAAACGGAGTTGAAGGTTAGATAGAGAGTAAATCTCCCTCTACACTGTTGAGGGTGTGGAGGTATAAACATAGACGTCTCGTGAGACACGTCTCTGAACCTCCTCACCTCTCCCGGAATAAGAGTAGGAGGCATCCCTCCACTGCAGACTGCCGAGAGGAACAGGGTCAGTCTCCTGGCGGGTCCTCGGACTCCCTGCGCTACCAGCACCATTGGGGCTCGAGCCCTAAGTCACAGCTTTCTATCCCACAAAATGGAGTGGGTACAGAAGCCTCTGTACCATTCGCAACACCCGAGGTGGGGCGGGGGAGTGGTGAAGGGCCCCTCCCCTGATGGGGGAGCCTGTGGATCCACCAGGAGAAATCGTTCCATCTCCCACTGAGTCCGGTGTCCTGGGTGGGGCTGAGACCTGTGAGGGTCAACGCTCTCGGCGCCTGTTGCTGTCATCCAGGATGGATCTGACCCGGAGGTTGATTTGAATAATGTTAACAGTGCTCTGTCTGCTGGTACTGTGGCGCTGGCAGGGTGGGAGATGGCCTCCTCTCTCTACCTCGGGTCTCACTCCGGCTGGATTTCCAGAGTCAAGAAACAACTGCCTCCCCCGAAGCTGATCACAAGCCCGGGCACCGAGGGGGAGAGGGTGTCCTCAACCACAGGCACTCATATTCCCAGTTTCCCCAGAGGAATATAGGAATGACTCCTCCACCACCGATCCTGGGGGTGTGATCATGAGGGAGGTGAGACTCGCTGGCGTGGCCGGGATGTCCACACCACATTGTGTGGTGGGTGTGTCGGCCACTGGCGGTGACGGCACGGAGGAGGATGGAGTCTCGGTGTGGGGCACGGAGGACGACCTTGAATCCATTGCCAGTGAGGCGGTGGACTCCCTCCTGCCTCCTACCGAGTCTCCTCTCATCCCCATTGCCGAACTCCGGAACTTCCTTGCTGCTTGCAGGGATTGTCCCAATAAAGTTCAGCTGGCCCTTGACCAGTGGTTGGAGTGGCTGATCATCAGGTCTGTCCGTCTTGCCCTCAAGGAGGGTTGCAAATGTGCAGACATGAAAAAGGTCTTGCGATGCCCGATGAAAGTGTTCCCCTCTGGGTTGCTGGGGGAGTTTAAGGCGATGAGCAGTTCCACTCTCTCCTCACAGTAAGATATTGGTGACAGGATGGTGGTATTTTTGACATGAAGATATCCATAGCCAGCCTCAACATCAACAGCAGCAGGGCGTCTCTCAGCCGTTTTCACAATCTCAGAATCCTCAGGGAAGGGAGATATGTGATGAGTTTTTTGCAGGAAACCCACACCGTTCCGGGAGCTGAAGCCACCTGGCTCCTGGAGCGACAGGGTGACTTGATGGATTAGCTCCCTCGACTTTGTAGACGCCTGGTGGAATCTCAATTCTGATTCAACTGCTTTCATCAGGATTACTTAGGAGCAGGCATCCGAATCGACAGCCTCGACATTTCACATCTCGGTGGCCTCCATGTGGCTGATGCAGTCCTGGGACCACCAGCTGGTGTGGGCGGAGTTCACTCCGCTCGTCAAGGGGGCAGGGTCAATGTACTGGCACTTTAACAACCGGCTGCTGGAGGACGAGTGATTCCGGGACTCGTTACGTCGATACACGGCCGCCTGGAGAAGGAAGCAGAGGGACTTCCCCTCCTTGAGGCTATGGTGGGATGTGGGCAAGACTCACATTCACGCCTTCTGTCAGGAGTACGTGAAGGGATCGACCAAGGGGCGGGAAGCCGAGATCGGGCACCTAGAGAGGGAGGTACTTGAGTTGGAGTCCCGTGTCAATCAAGCCGTCACGGAGCCTGCCTTGTGGCAGGCATACAAAGAGAAGGAAGTGCGGAGGGACCTGCAGCTCACAGGGTCCCAAGGAGTGCACGTGAGGTCGCGGATCCAGATCCGGGAAGATTTGGACCGCGCCACACCCTTCTTCTACTCACTGGAAAAATGGTGGGGGGGTCGGTAAGCAGCTCATCGAGCTCCTGGCCGACGATGGATCCTCCATTATGGATCCAGAGGGAATGGAACTTTTGGTACGAACCTATTACAGTGCGTTGTTCTCTCTGGACCCGTCCAGCGAGGAGACGTGCAGAGTTCTATGGGAGGAGCTGCTGAATGTCAGCCTGGAGAACGCCGAAGGATTGGGGGCCCTGCTCGCATTGGTGGAGCTGTACGGATCACTCTGCCAGTTCTCGAAGGGCAAATCACCGGGGCTGTACGGGCTGACCGTGGAGCTCCACAGGGTGTTCTGGGATGCCCTCGGGGACGACTGCGCCTGTGTCCTGGGGAAAGCCTGGCAACCAGGAGATGCCCCTCACGTGGCACAGGGTGGTTGTTGACCTGTTGCTGAAGAGGGATGATCTCTGCTTGCTTAAGAAATGGCGTCCAGCCTCCCTCCTCAGCACGGATTGGAAGATCTACCCCGTCCAGGAATTCCCAGAGAAACACACCTCCAGAGACACTGTAACTACAGTCCCCATACCTCGTCCGGAGTTGGGTCACCAAATCCACTCGTCTTACTGACAGTCTGTAGCAGCTCACAACACAACCTCCGGAAAACCATCCACAGCACCGCCACTAACTTTACTATCGCAGAAGTAAGTCAAACGCCCCTCACCTGTAAGTTGGATGCCTGGTCATTTTAAGTAACACTAGAACAAAGAATAATACAGCACAGGAAAAGTCCATTCGGCCCTCCAAGCCTGCGCTGATCTTGTTGCCTGCCTAAACTAAAACATTCTGCACTTCCGGGGACCGTATCCCTCTTTTCCCATCCTATTCATGTATTTGTCAAGATGCCTCTTAAACGTCGCTATTGTACCTGCTTCCACCACCTCCCCCGGCAGCAAGTTCCAGGCACTCACCACCCTCTGTGTAAAGAAACTTGCCTCGCACATCCCCTCTGTATTTTCCCCTTGCACCTTAAACCTATGTCATATAGTAACTCTCTCTTTCACCCTGGGAAAAAGCTTCTGACTATCCACTCTGTCCATGCCACTCATAACTTTGTAAACCTCTGTCATATCGCCCCTCCACCTCCGTCGCTCCAGTGAAAACAATCCAAGTTTATCCAACCTCTCCTCATAGCTAATACCCTCTAGACCAAGCAACATCCTGGTTAACCTCCTCTGTACCTTCTCCAAAACCTCCACATCTTTCTGGTATCGTGGCGACCAGAATTGCAAGCACTACTCCAAGTGTGGCCTTACTAAGGATCTGTGGACCTGTACGCCAAGATCTCTCTGCCTGTCAATACTCCTAAGGGTTATGCCATTTACTCTATACTTCCCACCTGCATTAGACCTTCCAAAATGCATCACCTCACATTTTTCCGGATTAAACTCCATCTGCCATTTCTCCGCCCAAGTCTCCAACCGATCTATATCCTGCTGTATCCTCTGACAATCCTCATCACTATCCGCAACTCCAGCAACCTTTGTGTCGTCCGCAAAGTTACCATTCAGACCAGCTACATTTTCCTCCATATCATTTATACATACTGCAAACATCAAAGGTCCCAGCACTGATCCCTGCGGAACAACACTAGTCACATCCCTCCATTCAGAAAAGCACCCTTCCACTGCTACCCTCTGTCTTCTGTGACCGAGCCAATTCTGTATACATCTTGACAGCTCAAGTCTGATCCCATATGACTTCACCATTTGTATCGGTTTGCCATGAGGGACCTTGTCAAAGGCTTTACTGAAGTATATGTAGACAACATCCGCTGCCCTTCCTTCATCAATCATCTTTGTCACTTCCTCAAAAAACTCAATCAACTTTGTGAGACACGACCTCCCCTTCACAAAACCCTGCTGCCTCTCGCTAATAAGTTCATTTGTTTGCAAATGGGAATAAATCCTGTCCCGAAGAATCCTCTCTAATAATTTCCCTATCACTATCGTAAGGCTCACCGGCCTGTAATTTCCTGGATTATCCTTGCTACCCTTCGTAAACAGAAGAACAACATTGGCTATTATTCAGTCCTCTGGGACCTCACCTGGAGCCAGTGAGGATACAAAGATTTCTGTCAAGGCCCCAGCAATTCCTCCCTCGCCTCCCTCAGTATTCTGGGGTAGATTCCATCAGGTGCTGGGGACTTATCTACCTTAATGTTTTTCAAGACTCCCAACACACCCTTTTTGATAACGACATGAACCAGACTATCTACACTCCCTTCCCTAGACTCATCATCCATCAAGTCCTTCTCTTTGGTAAATACTGATGCAAAGTATTCATTTAGTACCTCGCCCATTTCCTCGTGCTGCTGAATGTATGTTCAGCTGAGATTGACTAACATCGTCGGTCAGTGGACATGCACAGACCAAGTTAAATTGACGTACATCAAAGCTGCTGGAATGGCTGATTGAAGTCATATTCAGACACCATCTCACGCTAACAGCACATGCTCAGATTGTCTGGGCTGGAGACTGGCCCAGAAAGGGACACCGTGCTGACCATACTAGAGCCCTGTCCAGCATGGGACACCGTGCTGACCACACTGGAGTCCTGTCCAGCATGGGGCACTGTGCTGATCACACTAGAAGTGTCGGCTGCCTTGTTCACATCATTTTATGGATCCCAGTTTCCATATCATCAGCACCAGTGGTGCAGTTGAACAGAAAATCGTGGGCGGGGAGATATATACAGGGAAATAAATTCACTTTTAAAGTTGAATTGAGAAAAGATTGAAGGAAAAAATTTTGCAGTAATATGGGAATGGCCAGAGAAATGGGACTAATTCGAGAAGTGAGGCCATGGAACGATGCAACCACAAGAATAATAATATTAAAATTAAGGTGCTGCCAGACCGGGAGCCAATGTAGATCAGTGAGCACAGGGTTGATGGGTGATCCGGATTTGGCGTGAGTTAGGACTCAGTCAGCAGGGTTCTGGATGGGCTGTGGTTTATTGAGGTTTATAACAGGAAGGGTGACCAGGATAGAATTGGAGGAGTCAAGTCTGGATTTAACAAAGGCACAGATGAGGGTGATGCTGCAGATGGTCTGAGGCAGAGGTGGAGATGGGTGATATTACAGAGGTGGCAGGGTAGGATTGGTGATGGAGAGAATATGGAGATGACCTCAGCTCCGTTATAAATATAACACAGAGGTTGTAAACAGTCTGGTTCAGTGTCAGACATTGGACAGGGTGGGGTATGTATTTCACCGATAGGGGATGGAGTTTGTGATGGAGACCAATGACACTGGCTTCAGTCTTCCCAAAATTTACATTACAGAACAGTATTTCAGTGAAACAGGGTTTACTGATCTCCTGGCTGGAAATAGAGACAGCAGCAGCGAAGATGATAGAGTGGACGACAAGAACTATAATGCCATCACAATGGTTTCTAGAGCCAATAGCTGGAGATATTCACCAGAAATAACAGCAGCAGCAAGGAGGGCAGAGTAAATTACAGTAGCAGTAATGCAGTTAAACATAGTTTATAGTATTAATAGCTGTATAGAGAGACTTACCAGGAACACCAACAATAGCGAGGATTGGATAGTAAATGTATTGAATAATCTTCAGTACGAGATAGATCCGACGGTCTAATGAGTACCAATCATAATATATAGAAAGACAGTAAAGATTGGAGGATAAACTCCTGTCCATTGTTGTCATATTCCAATCTATTGTTCTCAGATTCTGACCCATTGTTGTAACATTCCAATCTGTTGTCCTCAGATTCTGACCCATTGTTGTAACATTCCAATCTATTGTTCTCAGATTCTGACCCATTGTTGTAACATTCCAATTTATTGTTCTCTGATTCTAATGTATCCTCTCCCTCTCTATGGAGCCGCTGATCCTGTTAATGCCAGGGCTAATGCTCTCGCCCACTCTATGTGAAAGCACATTGAAAGGAGACCCTTATTAATAGAAGAGGGAAATTCTCCAGTGACACAATTAGGGAGCATGGTGACTGACATTAATTACATTCACTGAACAAACAGGTTCAGTTAACCTCTTTCAATCCAGCACTTTTTGTAGCAGAATAAGGTAGAACATTTACCCAGTCTGCATGGGTTTTGTGAGGGTTACTGAGGGAAGGAATGGTGGAAATAGCAGAGACACTTTCCAGAATCGTTCAATCCTCCTTGGATAGGGGAGTGGTGCCAGAGACTGGAGGGTTGTAAATGTTACACCCTATTTAAAAAAGGAGAGATGGGGTAAACCCTGAAATTACTGACCAGCCAGAATAGTGTCACTACGAAGGAAATTTCTAGAGGTGATAACCCAGGATATAAATATTCTTTTGCTTGAGAAATCAGTGGATAGTAACTGGCAAGCAACCTGGATATGCGAATGACAAATGACGTCTGGCAATCTTCAACAGCAAGAGGATTTAAGTACAGGAGCAGGGATGTCTTGCTGCAATTATAAAGGGCCTTAGTGAGGCCACACCTGGAATATTGTGTGCAGTTTTGGTCTCCTTATCTGAGGAAGGATGCTCTTGCTATAGAGGGAGTGCAGTGGAGGTTTAGCAGACTGATTACTGGGATGGCGGGACTGACGTATGAGGAGAGATTGAGTTGGTTAGGATTATATTCGCTGGAGTTCAGAAGAGTGAGGGTGGATCTGATGGAAACCTACAAAATTCTAACAGGTCTTGACAGGGTTGATGCAGGGAGGATGTTCCCGATGGTGTGGGAGTCCAGAACCGGGGGTCATAGTCTAAGGGGACGGGGTAATCCTTTCAGGACTGTAATGAGGAGATATTTCTTTACCCAGAGAGTGGTGAGCCTGTGCAATTCCCTACCACAGAAAGCAGTTGAGGCCAAAATATTGTATCTTTCCAAGTCGGAGTTAGATATAGTCGCCTTTAAACCTACTAAACCCCAGCTGATATAAGCCGAGCGTGTCCAGCCTAACCTCATAAGACAGCCCGCTCATTCCAGAAATTTGTTGAGTACACCTTCTCTGAACTGCTTCCGACACATTTATATCTTTCCTTAAATAAGGAGCCCAGTACTGTACACAACAGTCCAGATGTGGTCTCATAAATGTCCTGTATAACTGAAACATAACCTGGCTACTTTTGTATTCAATTCCTCCTGCAATACATGATAACACTCGATTAGTTTCCTAATTACGTGTTGCACCTGCATAATAACCTTATACAATTCGTGCACTATGACATGCAGTTCCTCTGCATCTTCCAGCTCTGCAATTTCTCACCATTCAGATAATATGCTTCTTTTTTTATTCCACCTGCCAAAATGGGCAATTCCACATTTTGCCACATTATACTACATTTTCTAGATCTTTGCCAACTTACCCAACCTATCTATATCCCTTTGTAGACCACCTATGTCCTCTTCACAACTTACTTTCCGACCTGTCTTTGTGTCATCAGCAAATTTAGCAACCATACCTTCGGACTCTTCATCCAAGTCATTCAGTTAAATTGTAAAATGTTAGGTCCCCAGCACTGATCCCTGTGGCACACCACTCGTTACATCTGACCAAACCGAAAATGACCCATTTTTTTCCTACTCTCTGTTACCTGTTAGGTAGCAAATCTTCTATCCATGCCGAAATGTTACCCCCTACAGCATCAGTTTTAATTTTCCGCAATAATGTTTGATGTGGCAACTTAGCAAATGCCTTCTGGAAATCTAAATACAGTAAACCTACCGGCTCCCCTTTACATCTTCAAAGAACTCCAATAACTTGGTAAAACATGACGTCCCTTTCACAAAACTATGTTGACTCTACCTGATCACCTTCACTTTTCTACCTGCCCTGCTCTAACATCCTGAATAATAGCTTTGAACATCTGATCCATAGCCAGAAAGCCTTTCTCGCATGTCACAGGTCGTATGTCTACTATGTCTATTCTGATGCTGTGTTGTATTTGAACTGTCACTCCTCAATAAACTGCTGGTTACCCTTAGACCTCATTTTAGTTAATCTGTGACCCTGGATCAGATCTTACAGTGGTGCAGGAGAGGGAACAGAGTTCATGTCAAAGCCCTGCCTCCCTTTTTTATGATCCTGTATAATGGACAGGGACTACTGGGCAGTAATGTGCTCAAAGGTTATCAGCAGTAATTCATTATCCCTATATTTGTATATTTTAGAACATTAAAACATACCCCTACTCTGGTGTCCAGTGCACCCTCAATATTCATGATTAAAATATCAGAGGAGTGTGAACCAGACACCTCTGATCACCCTGAGATACAGGAGATTCTCGACTCGTTGCTGAGTGTAATCACAGCCCATAAAGATGACTGTGGAAACATGAGCAGACTTGAAGAAATTAACTGACCATTGCATGCTCCATGAAGCAGTATTCATCCCGAGCTGAGATTGTATTATATATTCCAGACACTATCAGGTCATTTTTATACCAGGGTGTAGTTCACAAAGACACATTCACTACTAACTGCCCGATTTAGCTGGTTAGAAAACCGGATGGCAGCTGGTGACTGACTACTGACCACCACAAACTCAACTCAGTCACTCCTGTGGGAACCCGGTTGTCTGAGAGACACCCACCCTACTCACCCGGATTCCCAGCAGCAGGACTGTCTTCTCCACCCTGGATATCTCTAATGGTTATTGGAGTATCCCAGTAAAACTAGATAAACAATTTAAATTTACATTCACTGCTGAGGACCAGAGATACCCCTGAACATGTCTGTCACAAGGTGTTCCACAATAACCCCACTATTTTACACAAACGTATGGCCGGGGCCCTTGTGAGCTTTTCACAGTCTTCATGCTTGCTGAAATATGCCGATGATCTCCTCCTCATCACCACAGACCGTGTTCACACATTTAACCCTTTCACAGGAACTACTGCAGTTACTTTGGGATTTGGACTAAAAGACCATCCACGTAAGGCTCAGCTGGTGCAAGATCGTGTCACCGTTCTAGGTGTCCAGATTGGATCACCCAGCATCAGCCCAGAACAACATCAGGTCGAGACCATCCAGCGTCTACCCCTGTCCACGTCCAAGACTGCCCTGTGTGCTATCCTCAGGCTGGTGTGGTATCAGTGGACCCTCATCCCTCGATTTGCAGAGACTGTCATTCCTCTTTATGAACTACCTAATGATGGTGATGACCAGGTTTAGCCCGGTTGGACTGAAGAGAACACGGAAGCAGCAGCACAATTGAAGAAATCTGTCGCCCAGGTAACGTGTCTTATCTCAACTAACCCTGACAACACTTACCACTTGGAGGTGGGGGACACATTGAAAAGCCTGGCTGCTGTTATATGTGGAGAAACCCAGGAGAAACTACTCCCCATTGTGAATGATCCAGAATTGTGAGTGGGACTGAACTGATTTACTCTGTTTGTGAAGGACATTTGTTAACCATGTTGTGGGGCATCAAACATTTCACTTACATCACAGGGTTCAACAGGGTGATACTGTCCAGTCCATTCCAAACTTTCCCAGTATAGGAAAGCAGTAGTAATTGTAATCCCCTGTCAGAGAGTCATAGTCATTTCAGCACAGAAAAAGACCACTCTGCCCATCGAGTCCATGCCAGCTCTTTGTTGATAAATCCAGTCAGTCTCATTCCCCAGCTCTGTCTCCATATTCCTGAAAGTTTATTTCCCTCAAGTGTCCATCCAATATCCTTTTGAAATCATTCACCATCACTGCTTCCACCACCATCGTAGGCAGTGATTTCCAGGCCATTCCCTCTCACTGTGTAAAAAAGTTGTACCTCACATCCCCCTGTATCTCTGTCCCACCACCTTAACTCTCTTCCTTGTACCATTAACTAATGGGAACATCTTTTATTGTCCACCTTATCCAAACACGTCATTACCTTGGATACCTCTATCAAATCTCCCCTCAATCTCCTTTACTCCAAGGAAAATATTACAGGCTTTTCCAGAGTAACCTTGTAGCTAAAGTCCTCCATCCCTGGAACGATTCTGGTAAATCTCCTCTACACCCTGTCAAGGACACTCACATCCTTCCTAAACTATGGTGAACGGAACTGGATGCAGCACTCCAGTTGGGGCCTAACCAGAGCTTTATAAAGGTTCACAATAACTTTCCTTCTTCTCTACTCACCACCTCTATTTATTTTAGGATAGTCAGCATGGATTTGGTAAGGGAAGATTTTGTTTGAACAACTTGGTCGAATTTTTTGAAGAAGTAACAAGAAAGATAAATGAGGGTAGTGCAGTTGATGTGCTCTACTTGGATGTTAGCAAGGCTTTTGACAAGGTCCGACATGGCAGATTTGTTCAAAAAATAAAATCTCACGGGATCCAGGGAAATGCAGCAAGGTTGGCTCAGTGGCAGGAAAGAAAGGGTAATTGTTGATGGCTGTTTTAGAGACTAGAAGGCTGTTTCCAGTGGCGTTCCGCAGGGCTCAGTACTGGATCCCTTGCTTTTTGTGGTCTATATTAATGATTTGGAATTAAATGTAGGGGGCATTATCAAGACGTTTGCAGACGACACATAGATTGACCCTGTGGTAGCTAGCGAGGAGGGCATCTGTAAAATACAGAAAGAGAGTGATGGCGTGGTCAGATGGGCAGAACCGTGGCAAAAGGAATTCAACTTGGAGAAGTATGATCTGATGCATTTCGGGAGGTGAAATAAGGCAAAGGAATACAGGATTAATGGCAAAATACTGAGAAGTGTAGAGATAGTGAGGGACCTTGGATTGAATGTCCACACGTCTCTGAAAGTAGCAGGAGAGGTCGATAAGGTGGTTAGGAAGGCATATGGAATGCTTTCCTTTATTAGCCCAGGTACAGAATAGAAGAACAGGGAGGTTAGGCTGGAACTGTATAATTCATTGATTAGGCCACAACTTGAGTGCTGTGCACAGCTCTGGTCTCCTCAGTACAGAAAGGATGTAATTGCACGAGAAAGGGTACAGAGGAGATTTTCGAGGATGTTTCCAGGACTGGAAAACTGCAGCTATAAAGAAAGGTTGGATAGACTGGGGTTGTTCTCCTTGGAACAGAGATGGCTGAGGGGAGATCTGATTGAAATGTACAAAATTGTAACGGGCCAGGATAGCAACGCAGAGGAGGAATAGAGTTAAAGTGATTGGTAGAGAGATCAGAGGGGAGATGAGGGTGGTGCTGGTCTGGAATTCACTGCCTGAAAGGGTAGTTGAGTCAGAAACCCTCAACTCATACAAAGATAGTCTGGATATGCACCTTAAGTGCAGTAATCTGCAGGTCCACGCACCAAATGCTGGAAGATGGGATTAGAACAGGTGGATCGTCTTCTGGCTGGTGCAGACAAGATGGGCCAAGTGGCTGCTTTCTGTGCCTTAACTTTCTATGATTCTATGATTCTACTGGAATGCTTCCAGGGATTGGGGTGTTTTAGTTACAAGGTTAGTTTGGAGAAGATGGAGTTGCTGTCCCTTGAGTAAAGGAGATTGAGAGAGATTTGATAGAAGTGTACAAGATTATGATCGGTTGAGATAAGATAGACAAGGAAAAACTGTTCCCATTAACTGATGAAACACGGACTAGGGGACACAGATGGAAGGTTTTGGGTAAGAGATGCAGGAGGAATAGGAGGAAGAACTTCTTTACACAGTGGATGCTAATCAGCTGGAACTCAGTGCCCGTGAGGGTGGTGGAAGCCGAGACAAACAATGATTTCAAAAGGAAACTGGATGGACATCTGAAGGAAATGAATTTGCAGGGATACCGGGATTGAGCGGCGGAGTGGGGCTGACTGGATTGTTCCACAGATAGCTGGTACAGAGGGACCGAATGGCCTCCTCCTATTTCGTAAATGACTCTGACTCTCTGTGACTCTGTTGGATATGCCGCCCACTCCTGCCTGGGGAATGATCCGGATGCAGTGAAGATCAATGAAACTTTAACGGCCACTGACAGCTCCGTCCCCACCCTGGTGTGAGGCTCCAGGTCGTGTTACAGGAGTTGACACAGCTCTGTGACCACCTCCTTATTGAATCAGAGTCACCTCACACACTGCTCCTGGGTTAGGTGTAGGTAGAAAAAGTGCCCTTGGAACACCCTGGGTGGGTAGGGCAGAGCCCCCTCCTCTTTTCTCTTTACAGAGACTCCCCTCTCTGCAGCCTCTACTCCATTTGTTGGTCATGAGTCAGACTCAGAGACACTTTAACTACCGTCCCAATACCGCGTCCAGTGTTGGGTCACCATATCCTCTGTCCTCCCTGAATGTCTGCAGCAGCTCACAACACAACCTCCAGAAAACCATCCACAGCACCTCCACTAACTTTACAATAACAGAACTAAGTCTAAAGCCCCTCACCTGTAAGTTGGATGCCTGATCCTATAAAATAACTTTGGGGGCTGGTGGTGGGGATGGGGGGGGGGGGGGTCGGGGGAGGGTGCGGTGGTTCCTCGTGCTGCTGAATGTATGCTCAGCTGAGAGTGACTTGCACAGGTGGTCAGTGGACATTCACAAAGCAAGTTTGAAAATCGTACATCAATCCTGCCAAAATGGCTGATTGACATCAGTACTAACGCCTCCTCACACTAACAACACATACATGGCACCCAGGCTAGATCCCTGCCCAACATGGGACACTGTGCGGACCACACTAAAAGTGGCCAGCTGTGCAGTTCACATCATTTTATGGATTTATAATTGGAGGGTGACCAGGATAGAATTGGAAGAGTCAAGTGTGGATTTAACAATGTCACGATGAGGGTTTACGCAGCTGGTAGGCTGAGGCACATATTAAAGAGGTATTATTGGTGTCAAGGAAACACGATACGCCAATGAGGAATTTTAATTCATCAGTTGGAAACTTACATTAAAGTTTCAATGGAAAAAGTCCTGCAAAAAACTGGCAGCCAAGATGGCCACTGCAATTTGTATCTGAAGCACCTTTTCACATTCCAACGTCTCCAACAGGAGACACATGTCTGATGAGCCTGGACCCAAAATAACGGCTTGCTCTTGAGACTGACTTTGCTAAGATTGCGTTCATTAGCATGGAATTCAAGGACATCCTGACACACTGACTTTGAAAACGTAAACTACTCCATGTGTAAAGAATGACATCCTAAGCCCGAGGGAGATGGAAATTCCCCACCTTGAATCTCATTAGAAGGCTCCAGAAAATATATTGAGGTAGCCATGAGACCGTCTGACCATCTCTGTGAAAGCTGGGAGGTTCCCCTGGACAAAGACAGACAAACCAGTGATTCAAACTGGCAGAATCAGAAGGGTGGTCTCCATCCCCCCTCCCCTAGCCCCCCCCCCAACCCCAAGCCCCGTTCTCTTTCTGTCTCTCACCAGATGACATCACAAGTTTGAAAACCATCAGCGACTGTGGACCCTCCAATCCTACAGATTGCTACAGACTGAGGCACCAGGGTAAAAAGGCCACCTACCAGTCTGCCTTCAAGAACATCCTGAACCATGTAGATCAGTCACAGCGAGCACTTCGACCAGCCAAAGACTTCAAGAGTACAACTTCAGCTGGAAGATCAGGGATTTATCAAACCTCACAGACTGCATATTATGTTTTAGAACATAGAACATAGAACATAGTACAGTACAGCACAGCACAGGCCCTTCGGCCCACGATGTTGTTCCCGACCTTTAACCTACTCTAAGATCCATCTAACTACCTACCCTTCATTCTACTATCATCCATGTACCTATCCAAGAGTCGCTTAAATGCCCCTAATGTATCTGCTTCTACCACCACCGCTGGCAGCGCATTCCACGCACCCACCACTCTCTGTGTAAAGAACCTACCTCTGACATCTCCCTGAAACCTTCCTCCAATCACCTTAAAATTATGCCCACTAGTGATAGCCCTTTCCACCCTGGGAAAAAGTCTCTGACAATCCACTCTATCTATGCCTCCCATCATCTTGTACCCCTCTATCAAGTCACCTCTCATCCTTCTTCGCTCCAATTAGAAAAGCCCTAGCTCCCTCAATCTTTCTTCGTGGGACATGCCCTCCAGTCCAGGCAGCATCCTGGTAAATCTCCTCTGCACCCTCTCTGAAGCTTCCACATCCTTCCAATAATGAAGCGACCAGAACTGAACACAATATTCCAAGTGTGGTTGAACCAGGGCCTTATAGAGCTGCAGCATAACCTCGTGGCTCTTAAACTCAATCCCCCTGTTAATGAAAGTCAACACACCATACGCCTTCATAACAAACCTATCAACTTGGGTGGCAACTTTGAGCGATCTATGGACATGGACCCCAAGATCCGTCTGTTCATCCACACTGCCAAGAATCCTGTCTTAGAGCCTGTATTCCACATTCAAATTCGACCTTTGATTTATTCTGGACTCTAATCCAGCCACGATTTTACTTCTTATTCTGTAATCTATTTGTGTATGTGAGATTCTTGTGTCAGTGACAGCATAAATGTATAACGTATGTTTTTATTATTTTATTATGATTGGGTTTAGATATTAAGTGTATTAAACTCACCTCTTTCATGGTTAAACTCAAGAAAACCTTTCCGATTGGTTCCTTCACTATAACACCAAAGGTAAAAAGTAAAACATCACAAAAATGGTAAATACATCCACGGATAAAAAAGAACAAACACGATTGCGGTCAAATAAGAGGAATGACAAGAGGACCGACTGTGAACCCTCATCACCTGGCTGTATCAATATGTAGGGTTGGAGGTGGAGTTAATATGGGGGTGAACTGAGCTCAGCATTAAAGATACCAGAGGCTGTAAACTTCCTGGTTCAGCCTCAGTGAGGGGATTACAGATCGTGGAGAGGGAATAGAGTTTGTGACAGAAAGTGAAGACAATGGATTCAGTCTTCTCACGATTTAAATGACAAGAACCCTAATTCACTGAAATATGGTTTATGAATCTAATAGTTGGATACAGAGACTTACCGGGGACACCAATAATAGCGAGGAAAGGATAGTAAATTAGTTGAATCATCTTCAGTGCATAATAGATCCGCCATTCTAATGTTAGCCAAGTATAAACTGCAGTAACTAAACCAAACCAAAAGGAGAAACTCCTGCTGTCCATTGTTGTAACATTCCAATCGATTGTTCTCAGATTCTGACCCATTGTTGTAACATTCCAATCTACTGCTCACAGATTCTGATCTATCCTCTCCCTCTCTCTGGAGCTGCTGATCCCTGTAAGTGCCGGGTTTGATGCACCAGCTGACACTATGGGTAAGACATTAAATGAAGACCCTTATTAATAGAAGAGGGAAACCCTCCAGTGACACAATTAGTGTCCAAAGAGACTGACATTAATTACAGTCACTGAACAAACAGGTTGTGTTAACCCCTTACAATCCAGTACTTTTGTACCACAATAACGTAGAACATTTAGCTGGTCTGGATGGGATGAGTGAGGGTTGCTGAGGGAAGGAATGGTGGAAATACCAAAGACACTGGCCAGAATCTTCCAATCCTCCTTGGATATGGGAGTGGTGACAGAGGACTGAAGGGTTGTAAATGTTATATCCTGTTTTAAAAAGGAGAGATAAATAAACCCTGCAACTACTGACCAGTCAGTGTAATGTCGGTGGTTGGAAATTTCTAGAGGCCATAACCCAGTACAAAATATATATAATCCTTGGAAAAACATGGGATAATAATTGACAAACAGGCCGGATAGGTTAATGGAAAATCATGTCTGATAATCCTGATCAAGTTCGTTGATGACAGAACTGTGAGAGCTGATGAGGATAGTGTGTTTAGTGTTATGTATATAGACTTTCAAAAGACCTGTAATCAAATAACATTTCATAGACTTGTTATGAAAAATGTAACACATGGATTATTGTGAGAGTGATAGTGTGGATATGATACTGACTCAGGGAGAGAAAGCAGAGAGAAGTGGTGAACAGACATTGTTCAGACTGGGGGAGGGGGAGAATACAGTGCTGTATCTCAGGGGTCGATATTAGAAACAGTGCTCGTCCTGACATATAGATAAATATATAAATGACATAGACTTAGAGTAAAACAAAAACATAATTTCAACTATTGCAGATGACATGTAAATCATAAATGCTGTCACTAGTGTGGCAGACAGAAGCAGGATTAATGAGGACATGGACAGTCTGGTGGTGAAATGAGAATACACATGGTGAATGAAATTTAACACATAGTACTGGGGAAGTGATTATTTTTTGAGGGATAATAAGGGGAGTGAATAGAAACTGAACTGCACCATTTAAAAGATGGTACAGGAGCACAGAGTCTGGGCGTGTATGTACAGACATCTTCAATGGTGGCTGGACAAGTGGTGAAGGATTTAAAAAGGCATCGGGGATCGTTAGAATTATAACTAGAAGCAAAGAATTTAAAAAAACAACACAAGAACATTCTGCTAAGACTAGATAAATGACTGTATAAGCCTCAGCTGGAATATTGTGTCCCATTCTGGACACCAAACTTTATGAAGGATTTCAAGGCCTTGGAGATGGTGCCTAGGTGATATACTAGAATGGTAACAGGGATGAGGGACTTCAGTTATGTGGAGAGAAGCTGAGATTGTTCTCCTTGGAGCAGAGAAGATAAAAGGGAGATTTAATCGAGGGGCTGAAAATGATGATGTGTTTTTCCAGAATAAATAAGGAGAATCTGGTTTCACTGGATGAAGGTTCAGTAACCAGAGAACACAGTTTAATGTTGATTAACAAACAAACAGAGGAGAGATGAGCAGATTTTCATTTCTTCACACAGCGAGTGTTTATGATTTGGAATTCATTTCCTGAAAGGGTTGTGGAAGCAGATTTAACAGAAGCTTTCAGTCAGGAATTGGATCAATACTAACAGGGTGATTTACTGGACTGGGAGAAAAGAACAGGGGAGAGGAATAATTGGGAAATCTCCTTCAAAGAGCTGGAACTGGTACGATTTGTTAAATAGTCTCCTCCTGTGCTGTGTGATTCTCTGATGTCTGATAACAGAAATCATTGAGTACGTATCTCATGTGTACAATTGACATTCAGCAGTTTTTAATCCCGTGATTAATTGTTACTTGTTTTCTGATGAAGACAACAGCAGAAAGACAAGCACAAAGGGCTGGTGAGATAAATTGTGTTGACAATTTGTTTATCGGATTATGACATCTCTCTCTGATCACAGAGCACGCCTGGTTTCAATCCGTCAATTACAAACTCATTGATTTTATTCCTATTTTATTTCCTGTCTATCTGTTCTCAGGATATGGGTGATACTGACAAGGAAGGCCAGCATTACTTCCCCATCCCTGGTTGCCATGAGAAAATGGTGGGCCTTCATCCTGAACCACAGCAGTCCGTGATGTGAAGGTGTTCCCTTAAACAAACCAACATTTAGTATTTTGAGGAGGCAGTTTCATTTCTGAGTAGTTCGGAATGAGTTGGGTCAGAAAGCTAGGATGAGAATTTTAAAATCGAGGCATTACTGGACCAGGAACCAACGTAAGCCAGTGAGCATAGTAGTGATGGATGAACGGGACTTGGTGGAAAGTCCTGTTACCCGACCCGAACCCGATGGGATCCGATGACATGTGTGGGGCCATTCTTCCGAACTCGACCTTTGGGCTTGGGTCGGGTCGGGTCGGTCTCGGGGGAAAATGGAGGGACCTGGGCCGGGTCGGGCTCGGGTCCCATATGGCTCCGTCGGATTCAGGTCGGGTTTTTGTTTGTGACTTGAGCAGGCCTTTAACTTGGTGCGAGTTTGGATAGGAATTTTATTTGTGCTGAAGTTTATGGCAGGGGCAGCACGGCTTCGATACAGATTCAAGCTGCCTCTAAACTGTTCAGTTCAACACAAGTTTAAAAAACGGGGGAAAGAAAAGAAAAAAGAGGAAAAAAATGGGGTTAGATACAGAGTAAATCTTTCTCTACACTGTCCCCATCAAACAATCCCAGAAGAGGTACAGCAAGGGGTTAGATACAGAGTAAAGCTCCCTCTGCACTGTCCCCATCAAACACTCCCAGGACAGGTACAACACTGGGATTGGCTGGGCAATTTGAAGCACTTCCTGCCAGCAATCAGGGGGAGAAGCTGCACCTGTGCTGTAGCAACTGCAGAGCGGAGACTGGAGAAAGTGGAGAGAGGAAGAACACAGAATATTACAGCGCAGTACAGGCCCTTCGGCCCTCGATGTTGCGCCGACCTGTGAAACCATCTGACCTACACTATTCCATTTTCATTCATATGTCTATCCAATGACCACTTAAATGCCCTTAAAGTTGGCGAGTCCACTACTGTTGCAGGCAGGGCGTTCCACGCCCCTACTACTCTCTGAATAAACAAACTACCTCTGACATTTGTCCTATATCTATCACCCCTCAACTTAAAGCTATGTCCCCTCGTGTTTGTCATCACCATCCGAGGCAAAAGACTCACACTATCCAACCTATCTAACCCTCTGATTATCTTATATGTCTCCATTAAGTCACCTCTCCTCCTCCTTCTCTCTAACAAAAACAACCTCAAGTCCCTCAGCCTTTCATCGGAAGACCTTCCCTCCATACCAGGCAACATCCAAGTAAACCTCCTCTGCTACCTTTCCAAAGCTTCCACATCCTTCCTATAATGTGGTGACCAGAACTGCACGCAATACTCCAGGTGCGGCCGCACCAGAGTTTTGTACAGCTGCAGCATGACCTCGTGGCTCCGAAACTCGATTCCCCTACTAATAAAAGCTAACACACCATATGCCTTCTTAACAGCCTTATTAACCTGGGTGGCAACCTTCAGGGATTTATGTACCTGGACACCAAGATCTCTCTGCTCATCTACACGGCCAAGAATCTTCCCATTAGCCCAGTACTCTGCATTCCTGTTACTCCTTCCAAAGTGAATCACCTCACACTTTTCCGCATTAAACTCCATTTGCCATCTTTCAGCCCAGCTCTGCAGCCTATCTATGTCCCTCTGTAATCTACAACATCCTTCGGCACTATCAACAACTCCACCGACCTTCGTGTCATCCGCAAATTTACTAACCCTCCCTTCTACACCCTCTTCCAGGTCATTTATAAAAAATGACAAACAGCAGTGGCCCCAGAACAGATCCTTGCGGTACACCATTAGTAACTAAATTCCAGGATGAACATTTGCCATCAACCACCACCCTCTGTCTTCTTTCAGCTAGCCAATTTCTGATCCAAAGCTCTAAACCACCTTCAACCCCATACTTCTGTATTTTCTGCAATAGCCTACCATGGGGAACCTTATCAAACGCCTTACTGAAATCCATATACACCACATCCATGGCTTTACCCTCATCCACCTGTTTGGTCACCTTCTCGGAAAACTCAATAAGGTTTGTGAGGCACGACCTAACCTTCATAAAACCGTGCTGACTATCGCTAATGAACTTATTCTTTTCAAGATGATTATAAATCCTATCTCTTATAACCTTTTCCAACATTTTACCCACTACCGAAGTAAGGCTCACAGGTCTAAAATTACCAGCGCTGTCTCTACTCCACTTCTTGAACAAGGGGACATTTGCTATCCTCCAGTCTTCTGGCACTATTCCTGTCGACAATGACGACATAAAGATCAAGGACAAAGGCTCTGCAATCTCCTCCCTGGCTTCCCAGAGAATCCTAGGATAAATCCCATCTGGCCCAGGGGACTTATCTATTTTCACACTTTCCAAAATTGCTAACACCTCCTCCTTGTGAACCTCAATCCCATCTAGCCCAGTAGTCTGAATCTCAGTATTCTCCTCGACAACATTTTCATTCTCTATTGTAAATACTGACGAAAAATATTCATTTAACGCTTCCCCTATCTCCTCTGATTCCACACACAACTTCCCACTACTATCCTTGATTGGCCCTAATCTAACTCTAGTCATTCTTTTATTCCTGATATACCTATAGAAAGCCTTAGGGTTTTCCTTGATCCTATCCGCCAATGACTTCTCGTGTCCTCTCCTCGTTCTTCATAGCTCTCCCTTTAGATCTTTCCTGGCTAGCTTGTAACGCTCAAGCGCCCTAACTGAGCCTTCACGTCTCATCCTAACATAAGCCTTCTTCTTCCTCTTGACAAGCGCTTCAACTTCTTTAGTAAACCACGGCTCCCTCGCTCGACAACTTCCTCGCTGCCTGACAGGTACATACTTATCAAGGACACGCAGTCGCTGCTCCTTGAATAAGCTCCACATTTCTATTGTGCCCATCCCCTGCAGTTTCCTTCCCCATCCTACGCATCCTAAATCTTGCCTAATCGCATCATAATTTCCTTTCCCCCAGCTATAATTCTTGCCCTGCAGTATCTCCCTGTCCCTGCCCATCGCTAAGGTAAACCTAACCGAATTGTGATCACTATCACCAAAGTGCTCACCAACATCTAAATCTAACACCTGGCCGGGTTCATTACCCAGTACCAAATGCAATGTGGCATCGCCCCTGGTTGGCCTGTCTGCATACTGTGACAGAAAACCCTCCTGCACACACTGGACAAAAACTGACCTATCTAATGTACTCGAACTATAGTATTTCCAGTCAATATTTGGAAAGTTAAAGTCCCCCATAACAACTACCCTGTTACTCTCGCTCCTGTCGAGAATCATCTTCGCTATCCTTTCCTCGACATCTCTGGAACTATTCTGAGGTCTATAGAAAACTCCCAACAGGGTGACCTCACCTCTCCTGTTTCTAACCTCGGCCCATACTACCTCCGTGGAAGAGCACTAGCAAATCTCCCCCCCCCCCCAGGATATTGGTACCCCTCTGGTTCAGGTGAAGACCATCCTGTTTGTAGAGGTCCCACCTACCCCAGAAAGAGCCCCAATTATCCAGGAAACCAAAACCCTCCCTCCTGCACCATCCCTGCAGCCACGTGTTCAACTCCTGTCTCTCCCTATTCCTCACTTCGCTATCACGTGGCACGGGCAACAACCCAGAGATAACAGCTCTGTTTGTTCTCGCTCTTAGCTTCAACCCTAGCTCCCTGAATTTCTGTCTTAAAACCCCATCTCTCTTCCTACCTATGTCGTTTGTGCCTGTGTGGACCACGACTTAGGGCTGCTCCCCCTCCCCCTTAAGGATCCCAAAAACACGATCCGAGACATCACGAACCCTGGCACCTGGGAGGCAACACACCGACCGTGAGTCTCTCTCGTTCCCACAGAACCTCCTATCTGTTCCCTTAACTATGGAGTCCCCAATGACTAATGCTCTGCTCCTCTTCCCCCTTCCCTTCTGAGCAAACAGGGACAGACTCTGTGCCAGAGACCTGTACCCCATTGCTTACCCCTGGTAAGTCGTCCCCCGCAACAGTATCCAAAACGGTATACCTGTTGTTGAAGGAAACGGCAGGGGATCCCTGCACTGCCTGCTGGTTCCCTTTCCTTCCCCTGACGGTAACCCATCTACCTACTTCTTTTACCTGAGGTGTGACTGCCTCCCTATAACTCCTCTCAATAATCCCCACCGCCTCCCGAATGATCCGAAGTTCATCCAGCTCCAGCTCCAGTTCCCTAACGCGGTTCACGAGGAACTGGAGTTGGGTGCACTTCCCGCAGATGCAGTCAGCAGGGACACTCTTGGCGACCCTTACCTCCCACATTCTGCAGGAGGAACATACAACTGCCTTAACCTCCATTCCCACTATTCTAAATTCCCAAAAATCTACTGAATAGGCAAAAAAAATGTCAAAACATGTTAGCTTTGCAATCTGACGGACAGAAGTTTTTCAATAAAAAGCTTACCTTATCAACACACCAGAGTCCTTTTTTTTTGGTTAGAGGAGGAGGATGGGTGGGAGACACTACCCGAGTAGTGTTTCGGGAAAAGCAACCACCCAAATATGTAACCTCACTTACCCAGCAGTCCCCTGGTCCGCCGAAACAAAAGGTAATTAACTTTAAACTGAAACTGACCTCCTCGCTGTTCGCTCGCTCGCACTATCAGCTCCCGAAAAAAGCTGCTGTACCAAAGGGTGAATGCAGAATTGAGAGAATCCATCAAGGAAGGCTGCAATTGTTATAGATAGGTGGGTGGCAGAGCACCTGAAGAACTCTTAAGTTTGGACTGTTTGGGGGGAGGGAGAACAGGCCGGAAGACTTGGGCGGGGCTGCCAAATCCAGTAGGGGGCCCCTGTATTTGTATTGGTGCTTGCACACAGGGAGCTCCGTTCCCACCCCAATTACCTGCTCGGGACAGCTGGAGTTGCCTGGGGAAGACTTTTTTTGTTAAAAGCAGAAGAGGAGAGTACCGGGCGGCTTCAGCCATCCCGGGCGAAGAAGCCTCCCCCAACTAGAAGACAACAAACAGTTTTGGAGTAATTGTTACAAAGGTGCTCCAACTGGCAGCTGGATCAAACATCCCTGTCAGCCTTTCTCTCCCTTCCTCCACTCAGTCGCCTCAGTAATCTATCCTCCCATTTTCTTTTACCTTCCTACCCCTATCCTCCTCAACTCCCACTCCACTTTGTTTACAGTTTGTTTGTTTATTGTTTCAATTGTAAATTTGCTTTGTTTCTTGGGAGTGGACGTGGCTCTTAGACCCCATGGCAAGCCCTCCTTCGCCGGTGGCGGGGCCTTCCCGTTCATATGCTGCTGCGGCTGCTGCAGCTGCACCTGTTGCCCCGTCACCGTTTGCTTTATTAACATCGAAACATGGGGTCAATAGCGACATCCACCCGAACATGACTGTAGAGGCATGTGTGAAAGCAATGGCCGAGGTTGTCGGCCCTTCGGCCATTGTTGCAGCCTCTAAAATGTACGGGAAAGCAGTGTTATTCCTGAAGACCGAGCAGGCGGTGTCCCTGGCTCTGAGCAAGGGGCTCACCGTGGGCGGGACCTTCCTGCCAGTGGACCACCTGGAGGAAACTGTGCAAAGGCTCACTCCATCCAATGTCCCGCCCTTCATTCCTGGTGAGCTCCTCCTTCCCCACCTGCACCGTCTGGGGCAGGTAAAGACGGGGCTCACCCCAGACCTGCTCGGTCTTCGGCAGAACAGCCTCTGACACGTGTGCTCCTTCCGCCGCCAGTTATTCATGCAGCTCGCGTGGGAGGAGGTTACAGAGGGCCACTTTAATGTAGAGTTCCAGGGGACGGCCTACCGCGTCTTCTGGACCTTGGACGGGGTGCGGTGCCATGTCTGTAAAGGGGTGGGGCATGTTCGTAAGAACTGCCCCAACCTCCCTGCTGCCAACACCAAATCGGCGGCCCAGGGTGGCATCGCTGCACCTCCTCCCACCCCCCCCTACTCCTCTACCAGATACCATACAGTCGGTACAGGAGGCTGTGGTTTTCACGGCCTCTGGCAGGGAGGGGGTGACCGTCCAAGTGGAAGGAAGGCGCGGAGGAGAAATCAACATCGAGAGGCACGTCCCCTGGACATAGAGACACTACCCGAGTCTGAGCTCAGCACAAAGCCCGATCTCGGGGAGTCAACTTGCCCCAGGGCTGGGCTCAAGCCCAGGGTGAATAAAAAAAAAGTGAGTGCGGAGGTGGAGGCCTCTGATAATATGGAGGTCTCTGAGCCTCCGCACCCAACTGGGAAAAAGAGGAGAAGGCAGCCTTCCACAGAGGTGACAAGGGGCCCTGAGGCGCAGGGCCCATCTGCTGAAGGTGAGCTGTCTCCGGTTTCGGGTCCACAGGTTTCCCCTAACGCCACCACCAAGGCCACAAAGTCTGGGCAGGAGATCCCTATTCCTCAGGATGGAGTGGAGGGGGAGACACCTGTACATGTGACCACTCCAGGGGAAGCCAGTGTAGCCCTGCTTGTGATGGAAGAGCCTGGGGACGCCACCCATTCTGCCACTGCCACTGGGTCGGGTGCCCTGAGTAAAGGGGAGGGCGGGGCCTCAAATTGTCGGCCCTCCCAGCCGGAGTCCACCACCAACCAGGATACACCCGAGCCGGTTGTAACCGAGAACGCTGCCCCATCCGCTGGGCCTGTGGGTGCTGGCAGAGGGGGAGATGGCCTCCTCCCTCCGCCTCCTGTGGTCTCGGCTCCGGCTGGATTTCTGGAGTCGGGAACGCCTGTCTCCCCTGGACCACTCATTGGCCTGGGGATGGAGGTGAAGGGGGGTCCTGAACTGCTGGCGCCCACAGGCTCCAGTTTCACAATAGAACCCAGAGAGGACTCCTCTGCCATCGATCCTGGGGGTGGGATCGTGATGGAAGCGGGATCAGCTGGCGCTGCCGGGACGTCCGCCCCACAGTGTGTGGTGGGTGTGTCGGCCAGTGGCGGTGATGACCCGGAGGAGGATGGGGATTCGGTGTGGGGCACGGAGGATGATCTTGATTCCATCGCCAGTGAGGTGGTGGAGTCCCTCGTGCCTCCCACTGAATCTCCTCTCATCCCCACGGCGGAACTCCGGGATTTCCTCGCGGTTTGCAGGGGTTGCCGCAATAAAGTTCAGCTGGCCCTCGGTCGTTGGTCGAATCTGGCGCTGATCATACAGTCCGTCCGTGCCGCCCTTAAGAAAGCGGGCAAGCGCGCGGGCGTGAAACTGCTTGAGAGGCGCCGTTTTAATGTGTTCCTCAATGGATTGCTGGGGGAGTGGAGGGCCAGGTGCACTTCCACTCCCTCCTCACAGTGAGGTGTTGGTGACGGGTTTTTAGTACCTTTGACATGAAGATAACCATAGCCAGCCTCAACATCAACGGCAGCAGGGGGTCTCACCACAGATTTGCCAATCTCTCAGTCCACAGGGAAGGGAGATACGCTGTGAGCTTTCTGCAGGAATCCCACACCGTTCCGGGAGACGAAGCCACCTGGCTCCTGGAGTGGCAGGGTGGGTTCTACATGAGTCACCTCACCCCTATTTCTAATGTGGTGGCTATCTTTTTGGCCCCAACTTTTCAGCCGGAGATCTTGGTGGTCAAGGAGCTAGTGCCTGGTTGCTTGCTCCACCACGCCGTTCGCCTGGGGACCGTGCTGCTCCACTATGTGAACGTGTACGCGCCCAGGCCCGGCGCGTTGCAAGCGCGCTTCTTTGAAGAAGTGTCTGCTCTCTTGAGCTCCATCGATAGCAGCGAGTGCATCATCATCGGGGGGGGGGGGGTGGGATTTTAACTGCACCTTCGAGTTGAGGGATCAGTCAGGTCCCCAGCGCGGCCAAGCGTCGGTGGAGAAGTTGAGGGGCTGATCAGCTCCCTTAACTTGGTGGACGTCTGGCAGAAACTCCATCCCGACTCCAGCGCCTTCACGTGGAGGTCTGGAGGGGGAGGGTCGCGAAACGACCGCCTCTACTTTTCGCAGGCGTACGTCTCACGCGTCTCGGTGGCCTCCAGGTGGCTGGTGCCATGCTCCACCACCTGGTGTGGGCAGAGTTCTTTCCGCTCCGCACGCTGGCGGGATCTGCGTACTGGCACATTAACAACTGGCTGCTGGAGGACGAGCGGTTCCGGGACTCGTTCTGTCGATTCTGGGCCGACTGGAGAAGGAAGCAGGGGAGCTTCCCATCCTTGAGGCTATGGTGGGATGTGGGCAAGACTCACATCCGCGTCTTCTGTCAGGAGTACGCGAAGGGGTCGACCAAGAGGCGGGAAGCCGAGATCGGGCACCTTGAGAGGCAGGTGCTCGACTTGGAGTCCCTCCTCGGTCATGCCATCATGGGCCTGGCCCTGTGGCAGGCGTACAAAGAGAAGTAGGGCGCGCTGAGGGACCTGCAGCTCATAAGGTCCAGAGGCGCGTACGTGAGGTCGCGGATCCAGATCCTGGAAGATCTGAACCGCGCCTCACCCTTCTTCTACTCGCTGGAAAAATGGCGGGGGGTTGGTAAGCAGCTCGTCGAGCTGCTGGCCGACGGCGGATCCTCCATCACGGATCCGGAGAGAATGGGCCTCCTGGACCGTACTTATTGCAGTGCGTTGTTCTCTCCGGATCCGTCCAGCGAGGATGCACGCAGAGTTTTGTGGGAGGACCAGCCGCAAGTCAGCCCGGAGGGCGCCGAAGGATTGGAGGCTCCGCTCACGTTAGAAGAGCTGACCGGCGCCCTCCACCAGCTCTCGAGGGGCAAATCCCCAAGGTTGGATGTGTTGACCGTGGAGTTCCTCAGGGCATTCTGGGACATCCTGGGGGACGATTATGCGCGGGTCCTGGGGGAAAGCCTGGCAACCGGGGAGATGCCCCGGCGGTCGTCGTCCTGCTGCCAAAGAGGGGCGATCTCCACCTGCTTAAAAACTGGCGTCCGGTCTCCCTCCTCAGCACGGATTATAATATCTTTGCCCGGGCTATGTCTACCCACCTGGGCTCCATGGTGGCCCACATGATCCAACCCGACCTGTCCTACACGGTCCAGGGCCATTCCATCCAGGACAACATCCACCTGTTCTGGGACCTGATCCAACTTTCCCAGAGGACTGGTCAGTTGGTCGCCTTACTCTCCTTCGGTCAGAAGAAGGAGTTCGACAGGGTGGATCACAAAAACCTTTTCGGGACTCTGTGCATTTTTGGACTTGGGCCGCATTTGCAGGAGGTTGACGGGATTGACTCTGCGTGAGCCGGCCATAGGGTCGTCCTCTCAGCTTCCGCCGATGACGTGCTCCTCGTGGTCACAGATCCCGTTGACTTGCGGAGGATGCGTGACTGCCAGCAAACCTTTTCTGCTGTGTCCTCCGCGAGGAGAAATTGGGAGAAATGTTCCGGACTCCTGGTTGGTCAGTGGCGGGTGGACTCCCTGCCGGAGGAGATGACACCTTTTGCGTGGAGCACCACGCACCTCCTTTATCTGGGAGTCCACCTGAGCCCCGCTGAGGAAGCCTGGCGGGCAAACTGGCAGGAGTTGGAGGCGAAAGTCACCACACGGCTGGGGCGTTGGTCAGGACTGCTCCGAGTGCTTTCCTACAGGGGCCGAGCGTTGGTCATAAACCAACCTCCATGTTGTGGTACCGGTTGGTTACTTTGGCCCCGCCCCCTGTATTTGCCACCAAGATCCAGAAGAAACTCGTCGATTTCTTCTGGGGCAGGAGGCAACACTGGGTCTCTGCCGCGGTCCTGAGTCTCCTGAACGAGGAGGGCGGTCAGTCGCTGGTGTGCGTCCACACCCAGGCTGCAACTCTCCGCCTTCTGACCCTGCAGAGATACCTGTACGTCGAGCGTCCTCCCAGATGGTGTGCGCTGGCGACGTATTTTTTCCGCCAGTGTCACTGCCTTCAAGACGACACGCAGCTCCCGGTGGAGTCCGTTAGCCGCGCCTCTCTGAGGGATTTGCCTGTCTTTTACTGGGATCTATTCTGCGTCTGGAACATGGTCGCCTCCAGTCAGGGCGCTCCCCCGCCGGCGGAGGAGAGCGCCTCGGCTGTCCGGGCGGCCGACTCCGGGGACTGTCCGGCGGGCGGAGGAGTAGCCGAAACCCCCGGGACGCCCCTCACTGCGGGTGGCGAGGGGGCTCGGGAGTGCGGGGCGAGTCCGGCGGAGCTGACCCCCGCTCGGCCGGAACTGCTCATCGCATCCAGGCCCCGAAACCCTCCTCATGAGCCGGTCCCGCACAACCCGAGCCGCTTCTCGGAAATGCCCTCCGTGCCATTCCAATCGGCGCGGAGGGGTTTCCTGTACGGGATGCTCAAGCACACTCTCCACTTCCTCGCCCTCGTCAGCCGGCCGGACAAGCCCTGGCGGTCCACGTTGCCATCTGGCAGCGAGGGGAATCCCCGATTGACGTCTCTCTACGCGGGAGTCTTCCCCCTTTACATCAGGGACCTGGGGTGGAGGGTGCTGCACAGAGCAGTCCCGTGCAATAGACTTTTAAGTAGGTTCATGGACTCCCAGGCCGCCAGTACATTCTGCGGCCTGGACGAGTCCGTGTTCCATGTTTATACGGATACTGCGAGGTTGCAGCCACTCTTTGAGTATCTGAAGGGGCTGCTCCTCAAATTCTGGCTGCACTTCAGTCCCACGCTCCTGATCTTTGGGCACCCAGTGCGGAGGGGCTTGGGCCGGGAGGAGGATCTCCTTGTCAGTCTGCTCCTGGGCCTGGCCAAGGTGGCAATTCACAGGTCCAGGTTGCGGGCCGTCGGGGGGTCCGTCCTTCCCGATTACCTGCCCCTCTTCCGCGGTTACGTTCACGCCCGGGTGTCTCTGGAGAAGGAGCATGTGGTGTCCGCCGGTACGCTTGAGGCCTTCCATGGTCTGTGGGCACCGCAGGGATTGGAGTGCATTGTCGACGCCGAAAATGGCATTTTAATTTGAGTTTTTGTTTATTTCTGTTTTTAATAAAGTTATTTTTAAAAATATAAGTGTGTATATAAAGGTGGCCTGAAGAATAAAGGCCCCCTCGACATAAAAGATATAAAAGGGGCCTGGGGTATAAAGGCCACCTTGGAAAAGAAAAAAAAAAACGGGGTTAGAAAAAAAAAACGGTGCTTAGATGCAGAGTAAAGCTCCCTCAACACTGTCCCCTATCAAACATTCCAGGACAGGTACAGCACGGGGGTTAGATACAGAGTAAAGCTTCCTCTACACTGTCCCCATCAAACGCTCCCAGGACTGGTCATCACGGGGGGTTAGATTAGGAGTAAAGCTCCCTCAACACTGTCCCCTTCAAACACTCCCAGGACAGATACTACACGGGGGTTAGATACAGAGTAAAGCTCCCTCGACACTTTGGGCACCCGGTGCGGAGAGGCTTAAGCCGGGAGGAGGATCTCCTCGTGGGTCTGCTCCTGGGCCTGGCAAAGGTGGCAATTCACAGGTCCAGGCTGCGGGTGGTCGGGGGGTCCGTCCTCCCCGATTGCCAGCCCCTCTTCTGCGGTTACGCTCGCGCCCGGGTGTCCCTGGAGAAGGAGCATGTAGTTTCCGCCGGTATGCTTGAGGCCTTCTGTGAACGGTGGGCACCACAGGGACTGGAGTGCATCATCGACGCCGCGAATGGCATTTTAATTTGAGATTTTGGTTTATTTATCTGTTTTAAATAAAGGTATTTAAAAATTTAAATATGTATATAAAGCGGGCCTGAGGAATAAAGGCCCCCTCAATATGGGATATAGAAAAGGGGAAGAAAAATAAACAGGGTTAGATATAGAGTAAATCTCCCTCTACACTGTCCCCATCAAACACATACAGTGCAGGAATGGCACGGGTTTACAAACAGAGCAAATGTCCATCTATGTGTGCTATCGATGTTACAAGGTTAGTTTGGATAAGCTGGAGTTGTTCTCCCTGGAGTGTAGGAGATTGAGAGAGATTCGATAGAGGTTTACAAGATTATGACAGAAGTAGATAAGATAGACAAGGAAAAACTATTCCCATTTACTGATGAAACACGGACAAGGGGACACAGATGGAAGGTTTTGGGTAAGAGATACAGGGGGAATATGAGAAAGAACTTTTTTACACAGTGAATTGCAATGAGATGGAACTCACTGCCCAGGAGGGTGGTGGAAGATAAGACAATCAATGATTTCAAAAGGAAACTGGATGGGCACCTGAAGGAAATGAACTTGCAGGGATAGGGGGATTGAGAGGGGGAGTGGGAATGACTGGATTGTTCCAGATTGAGCTGGCATGGAGGGGTAAAATGGCCTCCTTTTAAGTCGGAAATTATTTTATGACTACATCGATTTGTACATCCCTACGTTAGATTTGTCTCATGCTCCTGCCTGTAAAAATCCAGATACATAGACGTTCAATGAAACTGTGACCTTAACAGCCACTGACAGCTCCGTCCTCACTCTGGTGTGAGGCTCCAGGTCGTGTTACAGGAGGTGACACAGCTCTGTGACCACATCCTTATTGAATCAGAGTCACCTCACACACTGCTCCTGGGTTAGGTGTAGGTAGGAAAAGTGCTCTTGCAAAACCGGGGTGGGTAAGGCAGAGCCCCCTCCTCTCCATCTTTACAGAGCTTCCCCTCTCTGCAGCCTCTGCTCCATTTGTTGGTCATGTGACAGACCCAGAAACACTGTAACTACAGTCCCCATACCTCGTCCAGAGTTGGTTCACCAAATCCTCTGCCGTCCCTGAATGTCTGCAGCAGCTCACCACACAACCTTGAGAAAACCATCCACAGCACCTCCACTAACTTTACAACAGCAAAAGTAAATCACAAGCCCCTCACCTGTACGTTGGATTCCTGGTCCTTTTAAATAACACCAGTGGAGGTCCTTCGTGCTGCTGAATGTATGTTCAGCTGAGAGTGACTAACACAGGCGGTCAGTCGACATGCACAGATCAAGATTTAAAGACGTACATCAAAGCTGTCGGAATGGCAGATTGACGTCAATTCAAACCCTTCCTCACACTAACAGCACATGCACAGTATACCCAGGCTAGTTCCCTGCCCAGCACGGGGCACTGTGCTGGCCACACTAGAAGTGGCCGGCTGTGGAGTTCACATCATTTTACAGATCCAGGTTTCCATTGCGTTGGCACCAGTGTCATCATAGAGTGAAACGTCATAGAGTGAAAATCACAGCAGGGGAAGATATAGAGTGAAAACAGCTCACTTCTAAAAGGGAATTGGAAAAAGACTTGAAGGCATAAGATTTAAAAGAATATGTGAAATGCAAAGGAAATGGGACTAATTTGAGGGGTGAGGCCATGGAGGGATTCAAACACAAGAATGAGAATATTAAAATTTAGGTGCTGCTGGACCCGGAGCTAATGTCGATCAGTGAGCACAGAAGTAATGGGCGATCGGGATTTGGTCTGAGTTAGGATATAGGCAGAAGAGTTCTGGATGGGCTGTTGTTTATGCAGGTTGATATCTGGGAGGGTGACCAGGATAGAATTGGAATAGTTAAGTGTGGATTTAACAACGGCACAGATGAGGGTTTATTAGCAGATGGGCAGAGGTGGTGACGGGTGATATTACAGAGGTAGTAGCAGGTAGGGTTGGTGATAGGCGGAATATGGCAATGAACTCAGCTCAGGTATAAATATAACAAAGAGGTTCCAAATAGTCTGTTTCAGCCTCAGACATTGGGTAGTGAGGGGAATGCGGAAAGTGGATGCAGAGTGGAATGTGAGACGGAGACTGAAGACTGTGGCTTCAGTCTTCCCAAGATTTACATGACAAGAACACTAAATCAGTGAAATATGATTTATAGATCTAATAGTTGGATACAGAGAATTACCAGGGACACCAATGATAGCGAGGATGGGATAGCAAATCGTTTGAATCATCTTCAGAGCATAATAGATCCGCAAATCTAATGTTATCCAAAAATAATCTGCAGTAACGAGGCTAAACCAATAGGAGAAACTCTTGCTGTCCATTGTTTTAACATTCCAATCTATTGTTCCCAGATTCTGATCCATTGTTTTAACATTCCAATCTATTGTCCTCAGATTCTGACCCAGTGTTGTAACATTCCAATCTATTGTTCGCAGATTCAGATCTCTCCTCTCTCGCTCCCTGGAGCTGCTGATCTCTGTTAGTGCCAGGGGTGATGCTCCCACTGACACTATGAGCCAGCACATTGGAAGGAGTCCGTTATTAATAGAAGAGGGAAACCCTCCAGTGACACAATTCGGGTCCTTGGAGACTGACGTTAATTACAGTCAATGAACAAGAAGGTTCAGTTAACACCTTTCAATCCAACACTATTTACAACACAATAGTGTCGAAGATTTACCCAGTCCAGATGGGATATATGAGGTTTGTTGAGGGAAGGAATGTGGAAATAGTAGAGGCACTTGCCAGAAGCTTTCAATCGTCTTTGGATCTGGGAGTGATGACAAAGCTGTTACAAGCTGTTTAAATAAGGAGACATTCGATAAACCCGATAACTACTGACCAGTCAGTCTAATGTCGGTGGTTGGAAATTTCTGGAGGCCATGACCCCCTACAAAAATATATCATTCTTGGAAAAACATGTGATATTAAATGATAAACAGTACGGATAGGTTAATGGAAAATCATGTCTGATAATCTTGATCAAGTTAGTTGATGATATAACTGTGAGAGTTGATGAGGACAGTGTGTTTCCTGTTATCTATCTGGACTATCAAAAGGCCTGTGATCAAATGACATTTCATAGACTTGTTATGAAAAATGAAACACATGGATTAATGTGAGAGTGATAGAGTGGATATGACACTGACTCAAGGACAGAAAGCAGAGAGAAGTGGTGAACAGACATTGTTCAGACTGGGGGAGGGGGAGAATACAGTGCTGTTTCTCAGGGGTCAGTATTAAAACCAGTGCTCTTCCTGACATATAGATAAATATACAAGTGACATAAACTTATATGTAAAACAACATAATTTAAACCCTTGCAGATGACATGACACTTATAAATAAGGGAGGCAAAGGCGCAGACCACAGAATTACCCAATCTCACAGATTTTGGTTTATTTTTAATTTATTCTGGACTCTAATCCGAATAGAAATTTAGTTCTCACTCTATAATTTATTTCTCTGTGATTTGCAGGTCTGTGTGTGTGTGCATCAATGTGTGTATGTTTATTATTTTATTTAGATTCAGTTTAGATTGTTAAGTATAATAAACTCACCTCTTGTTTAAACTCAAGAAAACTTGTCTGATTTGTTCTTTCACGATCACAACAACGGTAAAAGGTGGTCAGCATGTCCACTGCTAATCAGGAATAAGCCCCGCTGCAGTGAAATAAAAGATAGGACAAGAGGAGATCCTGGGACCCCTCCTCACCTGGCTGTAACAGAAATCTGGAGGTTCTAGTGATCCTAACGCAACAACAAATGAGAAATTGGATGTGTCACAGATACACAGAGTTTTACAGCACAGAAACAATCCCTTCGCCCCACTCTATCTGTGCCGGCCATCAAGCCTGTCCATTCTAATCCCCTTTTCCAGCACTTGGCCTGTAACCTTGTATGCTATGGCATTTCAAGTGCTCATCTAAATACTTCTTAAATGTTGTGAGGGTTCTTGCCTCTACCATCTTTTCAGGTAGTGTGCTCCAGATTCCAACCACCATCCGAGTGAAATATTTTTTTCCCTCAAATCTCCTCGAAACCACTTGCCCCTTACCTTAAATCAATGCCCCCCTGTTATTGACACCTCTGCTAAGGGAAAAGTTTCTTCTTCTCTACCCTATCTATGGGCCTCATAATTTTTCCTGCTTTCTGTCTCCCTCCCTTTTTGAATAAAGGAGTTACATTGGCATAAAAGGAGTTACTTACAGAGAGAAGTAACTCGGTACAGTTTAGAATCCCTCTCTGTTGAAAAGTTGAGTAATGTAGCTGGACAGTTAGAGATTACTCTCCGCCCAAAAGCTAGGAAACCCAAAATTCTAAGACCTGTGGCCAATCATTTTTCACTTGAAGCTGAAGACTCAAGCAGAGTTAGAATCACTAACAGATAGAGTAATGTTAGCTAAGGTAAAACTAGAACAGAAGAGACAAGAATTAGAATTCCAGAGAGATCGAGAAAGAACAGAGTGAGCGTCAAGAAATGGAAAAAGTAAGAGTGTTCCAGAAGGAGAATGAGGAAAGGGAGTTAAGGTGGCTCAAATAACTAGAGGAAGACCCAGTACACCCAGTGAAGGCACAGCTAGTGAGGGAGCAGCCCATAGCTCAGGACCATGTGCTGAGCTCTTACAGTTATCCCAGTTCATTCTAAAGTTCAATGAGGAGCATATGGAAGAATTTTGTGTCACTTTTGAAAAACTTGCAAAGCAGCTGAAATGGCCGGCAGAGAACTGGACACTGTTTTTATAAAGCAAAGTAACAGGAAAAGCTCATGAGGTGTATTCACTGTTGCCAGATGAAAGTTCATCAGATTCTGAGATGACTAAAAACGCTATCCAGGGTGCATATGAGATAGTATCAGAAGCGTACCACCAAAAATTCGGAACACTCCAAAAGTAGCCTGAGCGAACTTCCCTCCAGTTTGAAAGAGTTAAGCAGCTTCGGAACATAGGAGCAGGAGTAGGCCATTCAGCCCATCTAGTCTGCCCCGCCATTCAATACGATTATGGGTTATCTTCTATTTCAATTCCTTTTTACCACACTATCCCCATATCCCTTTATGTCATTTGTATTTAGAAATCTGTCAATCTCTGCTTCAAACATACTGAATGACTGAGCTTCCACAGCCCTCTGGGGTAGAGAATTCCAAAGATTCACAACCCCCTAAGTAAAGAAATTTCGCCTCATCTCTGTCCTAAGTGACTTCCTCCTTATTTTAAAATTGTCTCTGCTGGTTCTAGACTCCCCAACCAGGGGAGACATCTTAGCTGCATCAACCCGTCTATCCATTTAATTATGTTGTAGGTTTCAATGAGATCACATCTCATTCTTCGAAATTCTGGAGAATCCAGGCCCAGTTTTCCTAATCTCTTCATAGGACAGTCCTGCCATCCCAGGAAGAAGTCTAGTGAATCTTCGTTCCTCTCCCCCTATGGCAATAATATACTTCCTAAAGTAAGGGGACAAAGCTGCACACAGTACTCCAGGTGTGTTCTCACAAGGTTCCATACAATTGAAGCAAGACTTCACTACTCCTGTACTCAAATTCTCTTGTGATAAAGGCTAACATACCATTAGCCTTCTTAAGTGCTTGCTGTCCCTGCATGTCAGCCTTCAGTGACTTATTGACAAGGACACCCAGATCCCTTTGTACATCTACACTTTCTAATTTCTTACCATTCAAGCAATACCCTGCACATCTATTCCACCTTCCAAAGTGGATAACCTCATATTTTCCACATTATATTCCATCCGCCACGTTCTTGCCCTCCCACGAAGTCTGTCCAAATTCCCTTGAAGCCGCTTTACACCTTCCTCACAACACATACATTCCCACATCTTTTTGTATCATCTGCAAACTTGGGAATATTACTCTGGTCCCCACATCTAAATAAATGATACATATTGTGAACAGATGGGGCCCAAGTACTTACCCAAATGTTTCCTTTTTACTTACCCCACTAGTCACAGCCTGCCAAAGCGAGAATAACCCATTTATTCCTACTCTCTGTTTTATGCTTGTTAACCAATCCTTAATCCATGCCAGTATATTACGTCCTATCCCATGTGCTTTAATTTTACTAACCAACCTCTTGTGGGGGACCTTATCAAAAATCCATCTGAAAATCCAAATAGACTACATCCACCGACTCCACTTTATCAATTCTGTTACTAATATCCTCAAAAAACTACAACAGGTTCATCAAACATGATTTCCCATTCATAAATCCATGTTGACTATGCCCAATCAGATCATTATTATCCAATTATCCATTTATCACATCCTTTATGATAGATTCTACCATTTTCCCTACTATTGATGTCAGGGTAACAGATCTGTAATTCCCCGTTTTCTCTCTCCCTCCCTTCTTAAATTGTGGGGTGACATTTGCAACCTTCCAATATGCTGGAACCGTTCCAGAAGGTGATCACCCATGCACTCACTGTCTCCATAGCTACCTCTGTCAACACTCTGGAATTTAGAATATCAGGTCCTGGGGACTTATCAACCTTCAACCCCATTAATTTCTCCAACACAAACTTCTTACTAATATTAATTTGCTTCGCTTCCTCATTCCCCCTAATCCCTTGGATCTCTAATTCTGGGATATTTCTTGTATCTTTCTGAGTGAAGACAGACACAAAGTGATCATTTAGCTTCTCTGCGATTTCTCGATTCCCCATTATAAATTGCCCTGACTCTGCCTGCAATGGACACATACACGTCTTACCCAAACGTTTCCATTTTACGTACCTATAGAAGATTTTACAGTCCGCTTTTATGTTTGCCTCTGACTAGTAGATACGGAAAATCAGGATACAGCCCACATATGTAAACCTCAGAGCGGTGATCCTTCTCGAGGAGTTCAAAAGCTCGCTCCCGCTCCCGCTCCCATTAAAACCCACACAGAGGAAAAAAAGGTTCAAAGAGCCAGGAAGGTTGCAATTCTGGATGATGATTTTTTTCCATGTACACAAGGCCTTAACCCCAAAGGGAATGCATTCCCGAGTCACCCCAAAGACCCGGGAATAAAAGGTGGGAGGGTGATAAGAGCCTGAGCAGCCACGGGCAAGGAGGAAAATCTGGACACCCAGGGGTCCACGCTCAGGCCAAATAGAGCGGTACTGAGAGCAGGAGTAATGGCCAATGATCTGTATGTTTCCACTGTAGCAAGGCAGGTCACCATCGAGTTGAATGTTGTAAGTGATGGGGAAAACCTGTAGGATTACTCAGGGTCCACCAGATCAGTGCAGGAAAACGGGCGCTGATGGAATTCACAGCAGGTCAGGCTGTGCCTTTAACTGCAACAGTCAGACACAGTAACCCTACCACAGAGAGTGGGGGAAAACTTAACAAAATCCTTGAGCGTTACTAGGATTTTGAATCCCAGGGAAAAGTGACCCTATACCCCTTTAGTGAGGTAAGCAAGCCCTGGTCATACTCAATGATAAAGGGGCCACCCAATCCCTTCTGATGGGAATAGGCATGACCTTTCTCCGAGAGTGCAGTGAATTCTAGAGTGTTAGAGAATGGTATTGGAAGGCAGTATATGTCCATACCTTTATATTGGGTGCACTTGGGGTGCGACCTATTTTCAGGACCAGTGGCCATGGGGACCTGCTCCTGGGTATTGATCTGGCAGGGAAAAGGTGGCAGCTTCCGCAAAGGTTCTGGAGAGACCACAAGAGATCAGGGACACAGAGCAGTTACAGGGGAAGGTCCCCGGCATTCTCCCTGATTCTGTGGTGACTCGGTCCATGGCTAAACAATCCCCATCAGAGGTGGCTGAACTGACACTGGAGACGGATGACCCTACTGTCTGGTTGGCTGAAACCTTCTTTGGGAAGGTAGAGAACACAAAGGATGTGTTAAACAGATCTTCCTTAGTTGAGGCTCAACAACTCGACCCTGTGTTAAAATATAGCACAGACTGTCCAAACCAAAACTGAAGCAGAGGGAGTTGCAGAGTGCCACTATTTAAAGAATGAGGTGCTGGTGAGGAAGTGGAGACCCCCTCACAGACCTGCGGATGAAGAGTGGACAGTGCTTCACCAGATAGTGGTGCCACTGAGGACCCTTAAAGAAATATTAATGGCCCACGAACTTCCAATGACTGGACATGTTGATGGATGAAAATTTAAAGCCCACATAAGACAGCATTTTGACTGACCACAACTGCACAAAGATGTGGTGGAGTTCTGTAAAACTGGTCACACCTGCCACCTTTTGGGGAAGCTCCAACCTGCAATAAAACCTTCACCCTAATTCCCATACCAGATTTTGTAGAACCCTTCAGCAGACGGCTGGTAGATTATGTGGGACACCTGCTGAAAACAAAACGGGACAACCAGTATCTTCTCACCATTATGAATGTGGTGACCCGATTCCCAGAAGCCATTCCCCCGAAGAACTATCTAGGCCAAGGTAGTGGTGGAGGGGCGAACCCGTTTTGGGCTACCTGCTGAGATTCAGATGGATCCAGTATTTTTGAAAATGTCATGGGTATTCTAGACATAACCCAGCTAATGTCTGCCACCCACTGTCACAAGGGGCTTTGGAGCAGTACCACCAGACCCTAAAGACAATGATCAGGCCATACTGCTATGAGTTACCCCACGACTGGGACAAAGGGATGGGATTTCATCTGTTGGTTACCAGGAACATATCCACTGAGTCCACTGGCTTTAGTCTCTTTGAATTAGCTTATGGACACGAGGTGAGAGTTCCTCTTAAACTAATCAAGGAGAAGTTTTGGGACACAGGGTTGAGTCTTCCATGTTAGACTACATTGCCATGCTCCGGAAGTGGCTCACGACAGCCTGTGCAATTGCTCAAGAACACCTAAAGATCTCCCAGGCAGTTATGAAAAGGTAAGCAGGCAAAAATGCCAAAGCCAAAACATTTCAGGACAGAGACCATGTATTGTTACTACTCCCAATGCAGGGTGAACCCCTGAAATCCCGGTTCAGTGGTCCATATCGAGTGGCAAAAGGAATAGCGGGTCAATTATTTAATTGACACCCAGACCAATGGAAAAAAGCAAAGGCTGTGGAGGGAACAGACAAGTACAGATCTGGCAGACTGTCAGGAGAGAAGGATTGAAAAGGACAGTGAGGAGAGGTTAGAGGAGGGCCAGGAGGATTCCCAACTGGAATCCCCTACTCTCCCATTTGCCAACCCTGAATTGTTAGATAAATTGGACCACACACTGTCCTTCTTAAATGCAAGTCAATGAGGCAACCTAAAAAGTCAGCTAACAGCATTTACAGAAATATGCAAAGACAAAGGAAAGTTCCCAAAAAGGCAAGCCAATAGTGAGGGCGATGCTTCACCGAGTCGAGGTGCCGGAGGAGAGTGCAGTGAAAGATGGACAGCCACCTGCGAGCCATAAAATCCCAGAGCACATGGGGCTGGTTAGATAAATGATGCTCCCCATAGTAGAGGGAAAAGGGAAGGGAAAATACCCTAAAGTAAACAGCACTTGTGTACCTCACCAGAAAGCTAAAAGTAAGGTCAATGTGGATCTACCCACTGAAGAACACAATGATCAGGTCCCAAACACAAAGCTAATCAAACCCAACAATTGCAAAGCCAAACTCAGCAATAACAAAGGCCCAGAGGAAATCCCAGACACCTCACAGGGTCTAAAAAGACAATTTATTACACACTGTCGGTTTAGGGAGAACGATTATCAAGGTGAAGGAACCTGAATGGTTAAAGATTCATTGCAGGTGATAAGAAAAATCAATGTAATCGCTGATGCAATGTCCAGGGTCGAACCCGACACATAACCATCCCAGACAAAACATCAAAACATTAAATCAGTCCAACTGTAACAGACAATGTCAGCTGCAGTAATTCGAAGATTAATATGTCAGTTTGGGAAGTGATTATTGAGAATGAATGAGTGCTTTCTTCTTTTTATTCCCACAATTCTGCAATGAAATGTTCTTGTTATCACATTTTTTCCCCGTGTGCTGTGGCAGTGTCAAGATAACACAATATGCCAAATTATGAAATTTAATTCATCGTTTGGAAACTTACAGTAAACGTTTAATAGAAAAAAAATCTTGCAGCTATCCTTGAAAAAACTGGCAGCCAAGATGGCCACGGCAATTGGCATCTGAAACACCTTTTCACATTCTAAATCCGACAACAGGAGATACATGTCTGATGAGCCTGGACCCAAATCATTGGCTTGCTCTAGTGATTGAATTACCTGAGATTACATTCATTAACACGGCATACAAGGCCATCCTGACACATTGACTTTGAAAGAACAAACTCCTCCAAGAGTGAATACTGGTATCCTGAGCCCTGGACAGATAGAAGTTCCAAACCTTGAATCTCATTGTTAAGGGTCCAGCGAATGCACTGAGGCAGTCAGGAGACTGTCTATCTCTGTGAAAACTGAGAGTTTCCCCTGGACAAAAACAGACAAGTCAGTGATTCAAAATGTGCTGAAGCAGAAGGGCTTTGTTCCCCCCACACCCCTCCCTCTCTCTGTGTCTCTCTCTCCAGATAACATCACAAATTTGTAAACCACATGCGACTGTGGGCCCTCCAAGCCTCCAGATTGCTACAGAAAGAGTAACCAGGGGAAGAAAGCCTGCTACAAGTCTGCCTCAAAGAAATCCCTGAGCCATGTGGACCATGTGACAAACTGCACTTTGACCAGAAAAAGATTTCAAGGTTACAACTTCAGCAGGAAGACCACGGAATAGTCAAACCTCACAGAATGAGTTTTTTAAAAAAATATTTCTTCTGGACTCCAATCCAACCACAAATTTACTTCTCACTCTGTAATCTATTTCTGGGTGATTCTCGTGTGAGTGAGTGCATAAATGTGTTCTATTTATTTTAATGATTTTATTTAGATCGGTTTTATATTGTTAAGTATAATAAACTCACCTCTTTCATGTTTAAACTCAAGAGAACCAGTCTAATCGGTCCCTCCACCATCACACCAAAGGTAAAATGTAAAACACTCACTCAGATGTTCAGCATATTCACTGTTTATAAAGGACAAACACAGTTGTGGTCAAATAAAGACGATCGACTTTGACCCCTCCTCACCTGGCCATAACAATAGGCAGGGCTGGGGATGGAGAGAATATGGGGATGAACTCAGCTCAGCATTAAACAGATACCAGAGGTTGTAAACTTCCTGGTTCAGCCTCAGACAATGGCCAGTGAGGGGATGCAGATCATGGACCGGGAATGGAGTTTGTGACAGAAACTGAAGATAATGGTTTCAGTCTTCTCACGATTTAAATGACAAGAACACTAAATCAGTGAAATATGGTTTATGAATCTAATAGTTGGATACAGAGACTTACCAGGGACACCAATAATAGCGAGGATGGGATAGTAAATACATTGAATCATCTTCAGAGCATAATAGAGCCGGTATTCTAATGGTATCCAATAATAATCTGCAGTAACCAGGCCAAACCAATTGGATAAACTCCTGTCCATTGTAGTAACATTCCAATCTATTGTTCTCAGATTCTGACCCATTGTTGTAACATTCCAATCTATTGTTCTCAGATTCTGACCCATTGCTGTAACATTCCAATCTATTGTTTTCAGATTCTGACCCATTGTTGTAACATTCCAATCTATTGTTCAGATTCTGATCTATCCTCTCCCTCTCTCTGCAGCCGCTGATCCCTGTTAGTGCCGGGCTTGATGCTCCCGCTGACACTATAGGATAACACATTGAAAGGAGTCCTTCTTAATAGAAGAGGGAAACCCTCCAGTGACACCATTAAGGTCCATGGAGACTGACATTAATTGCAGTCACTGAACAAACAGGTTCATTTAACACCTTTCAATCCATCACATTTTGTGCCGCAGTAAAGTAGACCATTTATCCAGTCTGGATGGGATGTATGATAGTTACTGAGGGAAGGAATGGTGGAAATAACAGAGGCACTGGACAGAATCTTTCAATCCTCCTTGGATATGGGATTGATGCCAGAGGACTGCAGGGTTGTAAATGTTACACTGTTTAAAAAAGTAGAGGTTGGATAAACCCTGTAACTATCAGTCTAACGTTGGTGGTTGGAAACTTCTAGAGGTCATAACCCAGCACAAAAATATATCTGGCTTGCAAAAACATGGGTTAATCAATGACAAGTAGCATGGATAGGTTAATGGAAACTCATTCCTGATAATCTTGATCGAGTTCGTTCAGGACGTAACTGTGAGTGTTAATGAGGATAGCATATTTCATGTAATATACTCATAGAAAGTTTAAGACAGAGAAAGAGGCCACTTGGCCCATTGTGTCTGTGCCGGCCGATAAATGATCCATCTATTCTAATCCCACCTTCCAGCATTTGGTCCATAGCCCTGAAGATTATGGCACTTGAGGTGAACATGCAGACTCCTTTTGAATGAGTGCAGGGATTCTGCCTCAACGATCCTTACAGGCAGTAAGTTCTAGACCCTCACGAAAAACAGGGGACCCAGGACTGCACACTGTGGAATGCCAAAGGAAGCAGTCCTCCAGTCACTAAAATACCCGTCAACAATTACAGTTTCATAAAAACAAGAAATGCTGGAAATACTCAGCAGGTCTGGCAGCATCTGTGGAGAGAGAAGCAGAGTTAGCATTACAGGTCAGTGACCCTTCTTCACTGACCTGAAACATTATCTCTGCTTCTCCCTCCACATATGCTGCCAGACCTGCTGAGTATTTCCAGCATTTCTTGTTTTTACTTCAGATTTCCAGCATCCGCAGCATTTTGCTTTTATTATAACTAACCCTTTGTTTCCTGTCACTGAGCGAATTCTGTATTTTTGGGTGAACAAGTTTCTCCTCAATTCCCCGCTAGTCCTTCTACCAAGCACTTTAAGTCACTGCCCCCTATTCACTGATCTCTCTGCTAAGGTGAATAGACGCTTCACCTCCACTCTATCCAGGCCCCACGAAATTATGTCCATTTCAATCAGGTCTCCCTTCAGCCTTCTCTGTTCCAAGCAGAGTAACCCCAGCCTATCTAATCTTTCTTCACAGCTGCATTTTTCCAGTCCTGGCAACATCCTTGTAAATCTCCTCTGTCCCCTCTCTTGTGAAATTACGTCCTTTGTGTAATGAGGTGACCAGAACTGCACACAATAACCAATGATTTATACAGTTCCAGCATAACCTTCCTGCTCTTGTATTCTGTACCTCAGCTAATAAAGGAACGGAGTTCATATGCCTTCTTAACCACCTTATCGACCTGTCCTGCTACCTTCAGGGATCAGTGGATATTGCCTCCAAGGTCCCTCACTTCCTCTACACTTCTCAGTATTTTCCTATTAATCGTCTATCCCTTTGCCTTGTCTGACCTCCTCAATTGCATCACCTTAGACTTATCCAGGTTGAATTCCATTTGACACTTTTCTGCCATCAATATCTTCCTGCAGCCTACAGTTATCCTCCTCGCTATCAACCGCACGACCAATCTGTGTACCATCTGCACAAATCTTGATCATGCCCCCTACATTTACGTTCAAATCGTTAATATATACTACAAAAAATCAGGAAGTCCAGTACTGAGCCCTGTGGAACGTCACTGGAAACAGACCTCAAGTCAGTAAATCACCCATCAACAAACAGCCTTTGTTTCCTGTCACTGAGCCAATTTTGCATCCAGCTTGTTGAATTTCCCTGGATTCCATGGGATTTTATTTTTTTAACTAGTATGCCACATGGGACCTTGACAAAAGCCTTGCCAAAATCCACGGAGACCATATCAACTGCACTACCCTCATCTATCATCCTTGCTACTTCGTCGACAAATTCAATCAAGTTGGTCAAACAATATCTTCCCTTATCAAATCCATGCTCAATATCCGTGATTAACCTGTGCCTTTCTAAGTGACACTTTATCCTGTCTTTCAGAATAGATTACAATAATGTGCCCACTACTGAGGTTAGACTGACTGGCCTGCAATTATTCGGTCTATCCCTTGCTCCCTTTTTAAAGTGGTACAATTTTAACAGTTCACCAATCCTCTGGCACTGCACCTGTATCCAGTGTGGACTGGAAAATGATGGTCAGACCCTCTGCCATTTCCTCTCTCACCTCTTTTGACAGCCTAGGATACATTTCAACTGGCCCTGGTGATGGATCAATTTTCAAGGATGCTAATCCCATTAATACTTCCTCTCTCCCTATGTATATCACATCCAATAATTCACACTCCTCCTCTTTAACCACAATATCTGCATCGTCCCCCCCTTTTGTTAAGACAGATCCAAAGTATTCATGAAGAACCATACCAACATGTTCCGCCCCTACTCGTGTATATCAATTTGGGTATATAGACTTTCAAAAGGCCTGTAAACAAATAACATTTCATAGACTTGTTATGAGAAACGGAAGACATGGGTTAATGTGACAGTGATGGTGTGGATATGACAGTGACTCAGGGACAGAAAGCAGAGAGAAGTGGTGAAAAGTCATTGTTCAGACTGGAAGTGGAGGGGAGTATACAGTACTGTTTCTCAGGGTTTGATTCACTCCGCGTGATATCAAGATATGACAGAGGGCACTGTATACTGCAATGGCTATGAGCCCTGACAATATTCCAGCAATAGTACTGAAGACCTGTGCTCTAGAACTTGCCACACCCCTAGCCAAGCAGTTCCAGTAGAGCTACAACACTGGCATCAACCCGGCAATGTGGAAGGTTGCCCAGGTATGTCCTGTAGACAAAAAGCAGGACAAGTCCAACCCGGCCAATTACCGCCCCATCAGCCTACTCTCAATCATCAGGAAAGTGATGTAAGGTGTCATCAGCAGAGCTACCAAACAGCACTTGCTTAGCAATACCCTGCTCAGTGATGCTCAGTTTAGGTTCTGCTAGAGCGACTCAGCTCCTGATCTCATTACCTCATTATCTCAAACCCTCCACTGGCTGGAGTCATACCTAGTGCAAAGGAAGATGGTTGTGGTTGTTGGAGGTCAATCATCTGAGCTCCAGGACATCACTGCAGGAGTTCCTCAGGGTGGTGTCCTAGGCCCAAGCATTTTCCGCTGCTTCATCAATGACCAGCCTTCAATAATAATGTCAGAAGTGGGGATGTTCGCTGATGATTGCACAATGTTCAGCACCATTCCTGACTCCTCAGATACTGAAGCAGTCCGTGCAGAAATGCAGCAAGACCTGAACAATATCCAGCCTTTGGCTGATAAGTGGCAAGTAACATTCGTGCCACACAAGTGCCAGGCAATGACCATCTCCAACAAGAGAGAATCTAACCATCTCCCCTTGATATTCAATGGCATACCATCGCTGAATCCCCCACTATCAACATTCTGTGGGCTACTATTGACCAGAAACTGAACTGGAGTAGCCATATAAATACCGTGGCTACAAGAGCAGGTCAGAGGCGAGGAATCTTGAGGCGAGTAACTCACCTCCTGACTCCCCAAAGCCTGTCCACCATCTACAAGGCACAAGTCAGGAGTGTGATGTCTGGAGTACTCTCCACTTGCCTGGATGGGTGCAGCTCCAACAACACTCAAGAAGCTCGATACCATTGAGGAAAAAGCAGCCCACTTCATTAGCACCCCATCTACAAACATTCACTCCCTCCACCACCGACGCACAGTGGCAGCAGCATGTACCATCTACACGATGCACTGCAGCAATGCACCAAGGCCCCTTCGACAGCACCTTCCAAACGCACGACCTCTACCAACTAGAAGGACAAGGGGAGAAAATACATAAGAAAATCACCACCTTCAAGTTCCCGTTCAAGTCACACACCATCCTGACTTGGAACTATGTCGCCGTTCCTTCACTGTCGCTGGGTCAAAATCCCTTCCAAACAGCACTGTGGTCTATCTACTCCAAATGGACTGAAGCGGTTGAAGAAGGCAGCTCACCATCACCTTCTCAAGGGCAACAAGGACAATAAATGCTGGCCAAGCCAGTGACGCCCAAATCCCATGAATGAATATAAAAAAGAGAGAGGGTGTGGAACTAACTGGTAGATCTTCGAAAGGGCCAGCACTGACATGTTGGACCAAATTGCCTTCTTCAGTGCAATGCTATTCTATGTTTCCATGATTGTTCTTGCCTCGACTTTCCTGATATTCCTATCCTTTAAACAGGGGTTTGATAAAGTACCACATAACAGCCATGTTACCAAGTTAGAAACACATGGGATTAAAGGACCAATGTCAGCAGTGGCTCAGTTTGTAGCTCTTCCCCTTTCAGTCACAAGCTTCTAGGATCAAGTGTCATTTGATCGCAAGAAACAAGTAACAGGACTTGATCACAAGATTCAAGGCTGACACTGCAGTGACATTACTGTGGGAGTGTTGCACTGTCAGATGTACCGTCTATCGAATTAAACATTAAACAAACATTTGCCCTCTCAGGTGGATATTAAAGATCTGATCATTATCACATTGCTGCTTGTGGGAGATTGCTGTGTGGAAATCTTCTGCCATCTTTCCTACATTACTCTAGTGACTAGGGTTTAATAAGTACTCATTGATTGTAAATCGCTTTGGGACATGCAGTGATCATGAAGGCGCTACATAAATCGAAGTTTTTTTAAAAATTTACAATGACAGCATGCAGGAAATTAGCTAAGTGACAGAAAGCAGAGAGTAGTGGAGAATGGTTGTTGTTCAGTCTGGAGGGAAGTACATTGGGGTTTACCCAGGGTCACTGTTGGGATCACTGTTGCTGTATGTTAATGCAATGGGCTTGTGTACAGAGAGGATAATGTCAAAGTTTTCAGATGGCAGGAAACTCAGAAATGTTAACAAACAGTGAGAAGGATAGTAACAGACTTCAGGAAGACAGGGACTTACTGGTAAAATGGGCAGGAACATGGCAGATGTAATTTAACACAGTGAAGTGTGAAGTGAGACATTTGGGTAGGAAGTATGTGGAGAAACAATATAAACTTAATGGTACCATTATAAAGTGGGTGCAGGATTGGAGAGACCTGGGCTGTGCACACACAGATCTTTGAAGGTAACATGTAGTGTCCTTGGTGTGTGAGAGAGAGGCACAGAGTAAAAAAAACTCAGGAGGAAATGCTGATCTTTGTACATCATTGGTTAGATCCCAGCTGGCGAATTGTGTCCAATTCTGATCACCACACTTTGGTAAGGATGTCAAGGACTTAGTGAAGATACTGAGGTGATTTTCTGGAATGGTACCAGGGATCTGGGTACCAGTTACGTGGAGAGATTGGAAAAGCTGGGGTTGCAATGAAGGGTAAGAGGAGATTTAATATAGAATTCAAAATCATGAAGGGTTTTGATGGGATAATTAATGTGAAACGGTTTCCAGTGTCCGAAAGTTCAGTATTAAGAAGACACAGATTGAAAAATAACCAGAGGTGAAATGAAAAGAATTTTCTTATACAGCGAGTTGTTGGGATCTGGCATTCACTGCCTGAAAAGATGGTGGAAGCAGATTCAATAATATATTTCAAAAGGAAATTTAACAAATACTTGAACAGGAGAAAAACGCAGGAGTCTGGGGAAAGAGGAGGGGAGAGGAACTAATTAGATAGCTTTAGTTTAGTTTAGAGAAAAGCAATGAAACAGGCCCTTTGGCCCACCGTGTCTGTGCCGACCATCAACCACCCATTTATACTAATCCTACACTAATTCCATATCCCTACCACATCGCCACCTATCCCTATATTTCCCTACCACCTACCTATACTGGTGGCAATTTATAATGGTCAATTAACCTATCAACCTGTTAGTCTTTGGCATGTGGGTGGAGATCGGAGCACCCGGGGGAAAGCCACGCAGAGACAGGGAGAATTTGCAAACTCCACGCAGGCAGTAACCTGGGTGGCTGGAGCTGTGAGGCTGCAGTGCTAACCACTGCACCACTGTCCTGCCCCTGCGCCACTGTGCCGATTAATACCAGCTGGAGTGGTACTGAGTCTCACTCACACACCAGGAAAGAGCCAATTCAAACCAGACCTCTATTAATAGCAGCTGGAGTGGAACCGAGTCCCACTCAAGCACCAGGAAAGAGACAATTCAATCTAGGCCTCTATTAATACTAATTAGATAGCTCTTTCAAAGAGACAGTACTGACACAATGGGCCGACAGACCTCCTTCTGTGCTGCATCAATCTCGGATTCTATGAGCAATAAACAGAGAGTGAAGAGAGAGAGAGAGAGGGGAAAGTGTGAATGACGGAAAGGGAAATAGCAAGAACGAGAAAATCGGGTTTGCATCGCTTTGTCGGCAGAGGGATCATGATCCGCACATTTCCGCTCCTGTTGAGGCAGGTGACACATAAAGCTCCTGCTATGTCCTCATTTCCATGAAAAATTCGTGTCGCCCATGGTGACCCGCGCAGCTGTTTGCCTGCAAATTTAACAGGAGCCTAACTGTGTGTGAGACTGGCGCGTCTTTCATCTAGCATTCAGCTCTTAAAGACAGTCTGTTCCTCTTGAAGGGAAGCTGCACTGAATCACAGGAGGCTGCTGCTGCTGACTGTGAATGCTGCAATTGGAGACAAGGTAAATGGAATACTGGGACAGAGAGAGGGCTCTGCGGCTAACGAATGAGGTGCTGGAGGCCTTAGTCATGGAGAGTAACAGGAGAAGAGAGCCCATGTTTCTGTAGGGTGGTGTGGAGACCCTCAAGAAACACCCTTCGAAGGGAATGGGAGCAAGTGGCCACGGAGGTGAATGCAAGATGTATGGCCCCGATGACCTGGCAGCAGAGCCAGAAGAAGTTTAATGAGCTCACACGGGTGGTAAATGTCAGTGACCTCATCACCACATGGCATCTCCTACCCTCAACACCACCAACCTCTCACACTGCTCAATATAACACACCCCTATCACTCACCCATCAGCGGTACCTAACACTCAGGACTCACACCTAACATGCACATTCTCCACCTTACCCTCACACACCTTCCACTGATAACCAGCCTCACACCCATCTCTCACTGCCTCCACATATCTCCAGCTATTCAGCTATGGAAGGCACAGCACCCAAACACAGTGCAACACAGTCACTGACATTCTGCCCTCTCTCTTACAGGACAAGGTGGCCCATAATCATAGAGAGCAGCAGTGACCCGGCGGGGACCAGGCATACCTTAATCCCCTGAGCCTGAGGGAGGAGGTGGTTCTCCACATCATGGGACCGGCTGTGACAGAGCCCGTAGCATGCGGCATCACCGAGAGCATTCAGGATGATGCAATGTTCCTGCCTTATGTCCCTTCTTAACTCCCACCTCCCACTCATCCTGCTGTCTGGGATGATGTACAAGCTGCAGATGGCGGGACCATGGACCTCCTGCTTTCCATCCCACCCTCAATCCCTGACCGAACCCTCCCTTTTATACTTTCTGATAATAACCCAAAACTGCCAGTTTCCCAGTCACAGCAGATCCAGGAGACAGAGGGAGAGCAGCAGCACAGCACTGATGGTGAAGCCCCATCACTTGGTCTGATACTCACAGTCACCAGATCAAATACTTGCATTGTGTCAACCTTAGTGGCTGGTATAGAGACACAATCTGCACTGGGTGAGACGCCGAGCACAAGTGAGCTGCAGACAGGCCGGGGGAAAAGGATAGTTCATGTGTCAGCTCACCAGAGGGCGAGGTCACAAACGAGTTATAATAAGGAGGTCTCAGATGTGAACATTGCTGGAACAGCATGCAGGAGAATGCTGACGGACATGTACACTGAGATACTTGGTCCATTGACAGGCCTGTCAGACATTCTGTTGTCACTGTCAAGGAACACGGAGGAGTCCAGCTCCAACATGGCACAGGGCATTTCACAGAGCTTGAAGCCCATTCTTTCCCCTGTGGAAGTGGTCACTAACTCCATGACAGCACTAGTGGACCCAGCCGTGATACAGTGTCTGATACCATTGTCTCAGCTTCCACTGCAGCACAGACGGCAGACACCCAAAGTCTCAGTGCTGCAGTGGAAGCTCAGATTGAGGACATGAGATCCATGTTTGCTGCCAGGCAGGATCAGACTGCTGTCATCATGGCTGTGGATCTCAGTGTTCAAAGGGGTTTGCAGGCTCTCACAGCATTCCAGCAAACTGTGATCCAGTAGATTACCAGGATTGCTGAGGTGTCGCCCCTTGGCAGTGACAGTGTCTCTGTGGAGCATGAACTTGCTGTCCTCTGCAGGATGACAGTATTTGTCCTCCATTCACTGTCACTCCACCAGTGTCCTTGCTGTTCCCCACCAGCCAGCCCAGGCTGCTGCTGCCCATGTCGACGAGGTGCAATCCGACTACGAACCCGCAAAGCCCTGTGCTGCTCGAGGACGTCCTGCAAGGCCATCTGCAGTCTCCCCAGTGAAAGTCAGCAGCCTTCCACCAGCCATGCTGCAGTCACTGGGGAAACACTGTGTCGGAGCAGTAGACAAGTCAAGGGAACCCACAAGACAGGCACTAAGGGAATACACAAGGGTGAATGGTTCAGTTTTGTTTGTATAATTGGATGTGTTGTTGGATAAAGATGTTAATGAAAAGGTTTTTGTTGGTGTTTTGCATTGCAGGATGGTGACCAAGGGGACTCTGTGATGGGGCGTCACAGATGGGTGTAATGGGGGAGAATGGGGGATCCATGTTGGGAAATGGAAGTTGTCCTATGGAACGGGAATCTTATCAGGGACTCTCCGACAGCCTGTCCGGGTCGATGGCATCCAGGAAATATCCTCCCGGTCTCCTCCTCCTCCTCCTCCTGAGGTGTCCTCCGGATTCCTGTTGCCAATGCCTGTGTCCTCATGATAGTGATGATATGAAGGGTGCAGCAGAACACCATGAACTTGGACAACTGCTAAAGTGTGTACTGGAGGGCTCCCCCCGAGCGGTTCAGACATCGGAAGCATTGCTTCATCACACCGATGATCTGTTCCACCATGTTCCTGGTGACTCCATTGCTCACGTTATACACATGTTAATTGTGTGAGGTTGGTTGGCGGTGGGAGGTGGTTTGGGGATGTAGGAACATGAGCTGTGTCTAGAGAATGGAATCTTTCATCTCCGAGGAGCCACATTCTGGTTCTGCATGGCGGACAAAGTGTTGGAACCGGGTGACTGCATCAGAATGAATGTATGGTGGCTGCTGCCAGGATAGTGGACATTCGCCAACATGATGTACTGGGCATGCTCACACACCAACTGTACATTCATGGAGAGAGAATTTTTCCAGTTCCTGTACCTCTCCCCCTTGACAACGGGGGCCCCGCAGAGACACCCACACCATCAGGAATCCCTCTATCCTGACAAAGCCACGGGATCTCTCATCCTGCTTCCCCTTGCTGAGGGAGAAAATGATAACATCGATGGTCACCGTCACCTCCCAGAATTATCAATGGACAACACACAGACGAGTAACTACTGGTCAGTTAGTTTAACATCAGTGGCGAGTAAGGTTTTAGAAACAATAATCAGTGAAAAAGGACAACACACACTTGGAGAGGTTTGAGTTAATTACGGATTGTCAGCACGGATTTCTAAAAGACAGATTATGCTTGATGAACTAATTGAATTGATTTCGATGATCAGAGAAGGTTGATGAAGGGAATGTGGTGGATGTTGTCTCCCTGGATTTTATTAAAGTATTTGATGAAGAACCACACAAAGCTTGGTTAACAAAATTGAAGCTCATGGAATAGCATCCAAATGGATCAAAAATTGTCCAAAGGACAGCAAAACGAGTCTTGTGTTAAATGGCTGTTTTTCAGACGGGAGGATGGTAGATTTTGATGTTCCCCAAGGGTCAGTGCTAGGAACGCTGATTTTTTTTTCCTTGCTATATATAAATGACATGCACCTTGGAATGCAAAGTAGAATTTCAAAATTTTCCGATGATACCAATCTTGTAGGTGTGATAAACAGGGAGGATGATACAAACCATCCGCAACAGAACATAGATAGGCTGGCAGAACGGACAGAGAAGTGGCAGGTAGAATTTATTACAGAGCAGTGTGCGGTGATGTATTTCGTCAGAAGGAATAGGAAGGCAATGTAGACTTAATGACACATTACTAAAGATTGTGCAGGAACAGAAGGACCTGGGCCTCCATATGCACTGATCTTTGCAGGTGGCAGGACATATTAGGAGAGTGTTTAGCAAATCATATCAGATCTTGGGCTTCATAATGACAGACAAAGATACAAAGGCAGGGAAGTTATGCTGAAACGTTATAAAGCTTTGGTTAGGCCTCAACTGGAGAACTGTGTCCAGTTCTGGTCACCACACTTTAGGAAGGATGTGAAGGTCCTTGGGAGGGTGCAGAGGAGATTTACCAAAATGGTTTCAGGGATGGGGGTTGCGCGACAAGGTTAGTTTGGAGAAGATGGAGTTGTTCTCCCTGGAGTAAAGGAGATTTAGAGAGCTTTGGTAGAGGTGTACAAGATTATGATAAGCTTAGATAAGACAGACAAGGAAAAACTGTTCCCATTAACTGATGAAACACGGACTTGGGGACACAGATGGAAGGTTTGGGTAAGAGATGCAGGGGGAATATGAGGAGGAACATTTTTAGACAGTGGATGGTAATAAGCTGGAACTCACTGCCCATGAGGGTGGTGGACGCTGAGGCAATTAATGATTTCAAAAGGAAACTGGATGGACACCAGAAGGAAATGAACTTGCAGGGATACGGGGACTGAGCGGGGGATTGGGACTGACTGGATTGTTCCAGGGAGAGCTGGCATGGAGGGGCCGAATGACCACCTTCAGTGCTGCAAATGACTAATTCACTCTCTGTGACTCTATGTTGGATATGTCTCCTGCTCCTGTCTGGAAAGATCTCGATACACAGAAGTTCAATGAAACTGTGACTTTAATGGCCACTGACAGCTCCTTCCTCACCCTGCTGTGAGGCTCCAGGTCGTGTTACAGGAGGTGACACTGCTATGTGACCACATCCTTATTGAATCAGAGCCACCTCACGCACTGCTCCTGGGTTAGGTGTAGGTAGGAAAAGCGCTCTTGGAAAACCCGGGGTGGGTAGGGCAAAGCCCCCTCCTCCTCCCTCTTTACAGAGCTTCCCCTCTCTGCAGCCTCTGCTCCATTTGTTGGTCATGTCATAGACCCAAAGACACTGTAAATATAGTCCCCATTCCTTGTCCAGATTTGGGTCACCAAATCTTCTGTCCTCCCTGAATATCTGCAGCAGCTCACAACACAACCTCCAGAAAACCATCGACAGCATCTCCACTAAGTTTACAATAGCAGAAGTAAGTCAAAAGCCCGTCACCTGTAAGCTGGATGCCTGGCCCTTTTAAATATCATTAGAGGGGATTCATTGTGATGCGAAATGTATGTTCAGCTGACATTGACTAACACAGGTGGTCAGTGAACATGCACAGACCAACTTTCAAAGAAGGACATCAAAGCTGCTGGTATGGTACATTGACATCACTTTCAAATCCACCCTCAAAAGAACAACACATACAAGGTACAATTAAGCTAGAGCCCTGCCCAGCATGTGATATTGTGCAGGCCACAGTAGAAGTGGCCGGCTGTGAAGACCATGCTGACAGCACATAGATGATACGACTGGGCTGGAGCCCCGCTCAGCATGGGATATTGTGCAGACCGCACCGTAAGTGGCCAGCTGTGCGATTCACATCTCTTTATGGATCCCAATTCTGTACTGTCAGCTGCAGAGTCTAAAATCGTGGCTCGGGACAGATGCAGAGGGAAATAAATTCACTTTACAAGGAGAAATGAAAAAAGATTGAAGTCGAAAGATTTGCAGGAATATGTGAAATGGACAGGGGAAAGTGAATAAATGGAGGGGTGAGGCCATGGAGAGATTCAAACACAAGAAAGAGAATATTAAAAATAAGGTGCTGCCAGTCCGGGAGCCAATGTAGATCAGTGAGCACAGGGGTGATGGGTGATCGAGATTTGGAGTGAGATAGGATACAGGCAGCAGAGTTCTGGATGGGCTGTGGTTTATGGAAGTTTATAACTGGGAGGGTGACCAAGATGGAATTGGAATAGTCAGCTGTGTATCTAACAGTGATGCAGATAAGTGTTTACGCAGTAGATGGGCTGAGGCAGTGGTGGCGAGGGGTGATATCACAGAGGTGGTATTAGGCAGGGTTGGTGATGAAAAGAATATGAAGATGAACTTAGCTTAGGTTGAAATATAACACAGAAGTTGTAAAATGTCTGGTTCAAGCTCAGATATTGGGCAGGGTGGAGTATGTGCTTCCCAGATAGGGGATGGTGTTTGTGATGGAGACCAATGACACTGGCTTCAGTCTTTCCAAAATTTACATAACAGAACAGTATTTCAGTGAAACAGGGTTTACAGATCTCCTGGCCTGAAATAGAGACAGCAACAGGAGCAACGATGAGCGAGTATATGACAAGAACTGTAATACAGCTGACAATGGTTTATAGAGCTCATGGCTGAAGATATTCACCAGGAATACAACGGCAGCAAGAAGGGCAGAGTAAATTACAGGAGCAGTAATGCAGTTAAACATGGTTTAAAGAATTAATAGCTAGATAGAGAGACTTACCAGGGACACCAATAATAGCCAGGATGGGATAGTAAATGTATTGAATAATCTTCAGTGCGAGATAGATACGAGAGTTTAATGAGTACCAATTATAATATGTAGAAAGAGAGTAAATAACCGAGGATAAACTCCTGTCCATTGTTGTAACATTCCAATCTATTGTTCTCAGATTCTGACCCATTGTTGTAACATTCCAGTCTTTTGTTCTCAGATTCTGACCCATTGTTGTAACATTCCAGTCTTTTGGTCTCAGATTCTAACCTATCCTCTCTCTATCTCTCTGGAGCAGCTGATCTCTGAAAGTGCCAGGGCTGATGTTCCCACTGACACTATGGAATAACACATTGAAAGAAGCCCCTTATTAATAGGAGATGGAAAACGTCCAGAGACACAATTAGGGTCCATGGAGACTGACATTAATTACAGTCACGGAACAAACAGATTCAGTTAACCCTTTTCAATCCAACACTTTAGTACCACAATAAAGTTGAACATTTATCCAGTCTGGATGGGATGTATGAGGGTTGCTGAGGGAAGGAATGGGGGAAATAGCAGAGGCGCTGGCCAGAACATTCCAATCTCACTTGGATATGGGCGTGATGACAGGTTTCCACAGGCTCACCATTCTCTGGGTGAAGAAACGTCTCCTCATCTCAGTCCTGAAAGTTTTCCCCCATATCCTGTGGTTCAGGAGTCCCCCACCATCGGGAACATCCTTCCTGCATCTACCCTGTCAAGTCATGTTAGAATTTTATAGGATTCGATGAGATCCCTCCTCACTCTTCTGAATTCCAGTGAATACAGTCCTAACCGACTCAATCTCTCCTCATACGGCAGTCCCGCCATCCCAGGAATGAGACTGGTAAAACTCTACTGCACTCCCTCTTGCAAGACCATCCTTCCTCAGATAAGGAGACCAAAACTGCACACAACATTCCAAATGCGGCCTCACCAAGGCCCTGTATAATTGCAGTAAAACATCCCTGCTCCTGTGCTCGAATCCTGTCTCTATAAAGGTCATCATAACATTCACCTTTTCCTACCGCCTGTTGCACCTGCATGCTTACCTTCAGTGACTGGTGTACGAGAACACCCAGGTCTCGCTGCATATGCCCCTCTCTCAGTTTATAGCCGTTCAGATAATAATCTGCCTTCCTGTTTTTGCTAGTAAAGTGGATAACTTCACATTTATCCACATTATACTGCATCTGCCATGCATTTGCCCACTCACTCAACTTGCCCAAATCACCCTGAAGCCTCTCTGCATCCTCCTCACAACTTATCCTCACACTCAATTTTGTATCATCTGCAAACTTGGAGATATTACATTTAGTTTCCTCATCTAAATCATTAACATATATATTGTGAACAGCTGGGGTCCTAGCACCGATCCCTGCGGTACCCCACTAGTCATTGCCTGCCATTCACAAAAAGATCCGTATGTTCCAATGCTTTGTTTCCTGTCTGCCAACCAATTTTCTATCTATTGCAATACACTACCCCCAGTCTCGTGCACTTTAATTTTACATGCTAAACCCTTACGTGGAACGTTGTCGAGAGCCTTCTAAAAATGCGAATAAACCACACCCACTGGCCCCCTCTCATCCACTCTACTAGTTACATCCTGGAAGAATGCTTGTAGATTTATCAACCATGATTTCCCTTTCATAAATCCATGCTGACTCTGTCCGATTCTACCACTATTCTCCAATTGCTCTGCTGCAAAATATTTGATAATGGACTCCAGGATTTTCCCCACGACCGATGTCAGGCTGACTGGTCTACAATTTCCTGCTTTCTCTCTACCTCCCTTTTTTAATAGTGGGATAACATTAGCTATATTCCAATCTGAAGGAACTGTTCCAGAGTCCATAGAATCTTGGAAGATGACCACCAATCCATCCATTATTTCTAGGGCCACTTCCTTAAGTACTCTGGGATGTAGATTACCAGGCCCTGGGGATTTATCGGCCTTCAATGCCATCAACTTCCCCAACACCATTTCTCTACTAATACTGATTTCTTTCAGTTCCACTCTCTCACTAAATCCTGTATTCACCAACATTTCTGGTATGATATTTGTGTCCTCCTTTGTGAAGACAGAACTAAAGGATGCATTTAGTTGGTCAGCCGTTTCTTTGTTTCCCATAATAAATTTCCCTGTTTCTGACTGCAACCGACCTGTATTTGTCTTCGCCAATCTTTTCCGCTTCACATAACTATAGATTCGTGTGCAGTCAGTTTTTATGTTCCCCGCAAGCTTACTCTCGTACTCCATTTTCCCCTTCTTAATCAATCCCTTGGTGCTCCTTTGCTGAATTTTAAACTGCTCCCAATCCTCAGGTCTGTTGTTTTTTCCTGGCGAATTTATATGCCTCATCCTTGGATCTAATGCTATCTCGAACTTTCCTTGTAAGCCATGATTTGGGTACCTTTTCCGTTTTACTTTTGCGCCAGACAGGAGTAAACAATTGTTGCAGTTCATCCATGCGCTCTTTGAATGTTTGCCATTGCCTATCCAGGGTCATCTCTTTAAGTAACGTTACCCAATGTATCATCGACAACTTATGCCTCATACCTTCGTAGCTTACTTTATTAAGATTCACGACCCGAGTCTCAGAATCAACTAGGTCATGAAGAATTCTATCATATTATGGTCGTTCATCCCCAAGGGATCTGGCACAACTAGATTGTCAATTATTCCTCTCTCATTACACAATAACCAGTCTAGGATAGCCTGTTCTTCAGTTGGTTCCTCAAAGAATTGGCCCTGAAAACCATCCCGTATATTCTCCAGGAATTCCTCCACAATGTATTGTGACCAATTTAATTTGCCCAATCTATATGCAGATTCAAGAAACCCATAATTACAGATGTTCCTTTATCGCATGCGTCTCTAATTTCCTGTTCAATGCCATTCCCAAATTCAGCACTACAGTCTGGGGGTCTATATACAACCCCCACTAACGTTTTCTGCCCCTGAGTGTTTCTCAGCTCGACCCATACATATTCGACATCGTCAGAGCTAATATCCTGCCTCACCATTGCGTTAATTTCCTCTTTAACCAGCAAGCAACTCCACCAAGGGTGGAAATAGGCCGTTTTACTGATGGTGAGAAAATTCGGTAGGAAGCTCATCTCAAGGGATCTCAAGGTTAGCTATGTAAACAAGTTTGTGAACCGTTTTACTTAGTCTCAAACATTCACAAAGGAGAGGGATAGAGTGTGTAACTAGGAAATGTTTGGAGCAGAGACAGAAAACAATGGCTTCAATCTTCTCAATATTTAATTAGCATTGCAGATGTGTGAGGTAATACATTTTGAAAGGATGAATGAAGAGGGACAATACAAGTTAGATGGTACAACCATAAAGGTCGTGAAATAACAGAGACACATGGGGTGTTTATATACAAATCTTTGAAGGTGGCAGGAAAGGTTAACTGGACAGTTAATAAATATATGGGATCCTTGGGTTTATAAATAGAGGCAAAAAGAACAAAAGCAAGGACATTATGTGAAACATATATAAAATACTAGTTCAGCTGCACCTGGAGTCTTGTGTCGAATACTGGGAACCACACTTTAGGAAGGACATGAAGCCTTCAGAGAGGGCACAGAACTGTTTTACTAGAATTTGTCAGGGCATGAGGGATTACAGTTATGTAGCTGGGGTTGTTCTGCTTAGAGCAGAGAACTTTCAGAGGAGATTTGATTGAGGCGTTTAACATTAGAAGGATTTAGATAAATTAAATAAAGAGAATCTGTTTCCAATGTCCAAGAGACACAGATTTAAGGCGATTGGTAAAAGAAGCAGACATGAGGATTTTTGTTTCTGAGTGGTTTGGATTTGGAATACACTGTCTGATAGGCTGATGGATACAGATTCAATAGTAGATCCCAAAAGGGAATTGGATAAATATCTGAAGGAGAAAAAATGCAAGGATATAGTGAAAAAGCCTGGGAGTGGGACTGACTGGATTTCTCTTTGAAAGGGGCAGCACAGACATGATGGGCCGAATGACCTCATTCAGTTTGTGCCATTCTATTATTTCTCCTGCCTGTACTTTCACAATATCCCTATCCTTTCCACAGGCATTTGAGAAAGTACCACATAACAACCGTGTTACCGAATTAGAAACACATGGGATTAAAGGGTTAATGTCAGCCGTGGCTCAGTTTGCAGCTCTCTCCCCTTTCAGTCACCAGCTTCCAGGATCAAGTGTCACTGCAGGACTTGATCGCAAGAATCAATGCTGACATTGCAGTGCAGTACTGAAGGTGTGCTGCACTGTCAGAGGTGCAGTCTATCGAATGAAACTTTAAACCAAGTTGCAGTCTGCCCTCTCAGGTGGATGTTAAAGATCCCATCGCACTATGTAGAAGCACAGCAGGGGAATTATTTCCGGTGTCCTTGTCAATATTTATCCTTCAATCAACATCACAAAAACAGATCTGATCATCATCACATTGCTGCTTGTGGGAGCTTGCTGTGCAGAAATAGTCTGCCTGTTTCCTACATTACAAGAAGGACTTCGCTTTAAGAAGTATTCATTGGTTGTAAATCACTTTGGAACATGCAGTGGTCATGAAAGGCGTTTCATAAATGTAAGTCTGTTCTTTTATTTTCAATGAAAGCATGCGGGAAATTAGCGCAGTGAGAGAAAGTAGAGAATAGTGGAGAATGGTTATTCTTCAGTCTGGAGGGAAGTACTCAATGGGGTCCCCAGGGTCACTGTTGGGATCACTATTGTTGTATGTTAATGCAATGGGCTTGTGTACAGTGGGGATAATGTCAAAGTTTTCGGATGGCAAGAAAGTCAGAAATGTTAATAAACAGTGAGAAGGATAGCAGCAGACTTCAGGATGATGGAGAGTGACTGGTGAAATGGACAGGAACATGGCAGATGTAAGTTAACACAGTGAAGTATGAAGCGAGACATTTGGGTAAGAAGTGTAAGGGAAGACAACAGAAACAAATGGGTATTGTTTAAATGAGGAGACAGGAACAGAGAGACTTGGTGTGCATTCAGACAGATCTTTGAAGGCCGCACGAAAGGTTGACAAGTTTATGCCTGATATAACAGACATCAGGTAGAAAATACTATTGAGAAGCAGGCTGAATACAGAAGGTCCAGAGGGGAAGTGAAAAAGCAAATAAGAGAAGCAAAGAGTGAGCATGAAAAGAGGCGAGCATTAAAGGAAATCCCAAAGTTTTCTATTGGCATCTAAATACTAATAGGGTAGTAAAAGGAACAATGGGGCCGACTCAGGACCATAAAGGGGATTTGCACATGGAGGCAGAGGATATAGCTGAGGTAGTAAATGAATAATTTCCACCTGTCTTTACCAAGGAAGAAGATATGGAATCCTTTCCTTTATTAGCCGAGGTATAGAATATACGGCCAGGGAGGTCATGCTAGAATTCTATAACTCATTGGTTAGCACACAACTTGAGTACTGTGTGCAGTTCTGCTCACCGCTTTACAGAAAAGATGTAATTGCACCAGAGAGGGTGCACAGGAGATTTATGAGGATGTGGCGAGGACTGGAAAAATGCAGCTATGAGGAAAGATTGGACAGGCTGGGACTGTTCTCCTTGAAATAGAGAAGGCTGAGGGTAAATCTGATTGAAATGCACAAAACTGAGAGGGGCCTGGGTAGAGTGGAGCTGAAGGGTCCATTCACCTTAGCAAAGAGGTCAGTGACGAGGGGGCATGGACTTAAAGTGATTGGTAGAAAGATTAAAAGGGAGCTGCGGATTTTATTTTTCACCCAGCGGGTGGTCAGAGTCTGGAACTCACTGTCCGAAATGGTCGTTGAGGCAGAAACCAACAACTCATTCAAAAGGAGTCTGGATATGCACCTCAAGTGCTGTAATCTATCAAATGCTGGAATATAGGATTAGAATGGATGGATCGTTTTTTGGACAACATAGACACGCTGGGCCAAGTGGCCTCTCTCTGTGCCATAAACTGTCTATGATTCCAAGATGCAACCCAGGCAATGTTGAAAGAGGAGGTAAGTCAGACACTAGTGGGGTTTAAAATTGATAAAGAAGAAGTATTAGATAGGCTGTCTGGACTTAAATTGAATAAAGCACCAGGAAAAGATGAGATGCATCCAAGGATACTGAGGGAAGTGAGGGTGGAAATCGCAGAGGCACTGGCCATAATTTTTCCGTCTTCCTTAGACTTGAGGGTGATGCAAGAGGACTGGAGAATTGTAAACGTTACACCCTTGTTCAAAAAGGGTGTAAAGATAAGGCCAGCAACTACAGGCCTGTCAGTCTAACTTCGGTGGTGGGAAAACTTCTAGAAATAAATAATCTTGGACAAAGCTAATAGTCACATGGATAAATGCGAGTTAATTAAACAAGCCAGCATGGATTTCTTGAGAGAACATCATGTTTAACTAATTTGCTGGAGATGTTTGAGGTGGTATCAGAGAAAGTTGATGAGAGCAATTCTGTTGATGTGGTGTACATTGACTTTCATATAACGGTCTATTCAGTTTCAAATGAACCTGCCTCCACCATTCTCAAGCAGTGCATTCCAGACATTTAACTATTCCCTGCATGCAAAAACCTTTTGATACAAAGCCGCACAACAGACCGGTGAGCAAACTTGTAGCTCATGGAATAAAAGGGACGGTAGCAACATGGATACGAAATTAGCTAAGTGACAAGAATCAAACATTAATGATTAATGCAACAAAAACAAGAAATGCTGGAGTCACTCAGCAGGTCTGGCAGCATCTGTGGAAAGAGAAGCAGAGTTAACGTTTCGGGTCAGTGACCCTTCTTCGGAACTAATTAATGGATGTTTTACAGGCTGGAGGAAGGTTTGTTGTGGACTTCCCCAGACATCCTTGCTTTTCCTGATATATATTAAGGACCTAAACCTGGGTATGCAGGCACAATTTCAAAGTTTGCAGCTGATACGAAAGTTGGAAGAATTGTGAACTGTGGGGAGGATAGTGTAGAACTTCAAAAGTACACACACAAGTTGGTGGAATGGGCAGGCAGGTGGCAGATGAAGTTCAATACAGAGAAATGTGAAGTGATTCATGTTGATAGGAAGAACATGGGGAGACAATATACAATAAAGGGTACAATTTTATAGGGTGTGCAGGAGCACACCTGTGTGTATATGTGCAGAAGTCATCGAAGTCGGCAGGACAGGTTGAGAAAGTGTTTAATAAAGCATACAGTATCCTGGGCTTTATTAATAGGGGCACAGAGTACAAGAGCAAGGAAGTTATGTTGAACTTATATAAGACACTATTTCAGCCTCAGCTGTGGCATTGCGTCCAGTTCTGGGTGCCACACTTGAGGAAAGACGTGAGGGCATTGGAGAGAGTACAGAAAATATTCACGTGAATGATTCCCGGGATGAGGATTTTCAGTTATGAAGATAGGCTGGAGAAGTTAGGACTGTTTTCCTCGGAGAAGGCTGCGAGGTGCTTTATTAGAGGTTTCAAAAATCATGAGGTGTCTGGACAGAGTAGATAGAGAGAAACAGTTCCCACTCGTGAAAGGATCGAGAACGAAAGGGCACAGATTTAAAGTCATGGGTAAAAGAAGCAAAGACGACCTGAGGAAAATATTTTTTCACACAGTGAGTGGTTAGAGTCTGGAATGCACTGCCTGAGAGTGTGGTGGAGGCAGGTTCAATTGAAGCTGAATAGACTGTTATATGAGAAGGAAGAATGTGCAGGGTTGCAGGGAGAATGCAGGGAATGGCATTCGGTGAATTGCTCATTCGGAGAGCCAGTGCAGACACGAAAGGCTGAATCGGTCCTTCTGTGCTGTAATAATTCTCTGATGTTTTTATTACAGGATGATGACCAAGGTGACACTGTGATGGGGCGTCTCAGATGGGTGTAATGGTGGAGAATGGGGGATCCATGGTGGGAAAGGGAAGTTGGCCTATGGGAACTGGAATCTTAGCAGGGACTCTCCGACAGCCTGTCCGGGTCGAAGGCATCGAGGAAATATCTTCCCTCCCACCACCTCCTGAGGTGGCCTCCGGATTCCTGCTGCCAATGCCTGTGTCCACATGCTGCTGATGATATGAAGCGTGCAGCAGAACACCATGAGCTCAGACACCTTCTCCAATGTGTACTGGAGGGCTCTCCCCGAGCGGTTCAGACATCGGAAGCATTGCTTCATCACACCGATGGTCTGTTCCACCATGTTCCTGGTGACTCCATTGCTCACATAACACACGTTAATTGCGTAACTAACAGTTGACGGTGGGAGGTGGTTTGGGGGTGTAGAAACATGAGCTGTGTCTAGAGGGGGTTCATTTGTCTCCAAGGAGCCACATTCTGGTTCTGCATGGAGACCCGCAGTGTTGGGACCGGCTGACTGCTTCAGAATGAATGTATGGTGTCTGCTGCCAGGATAGTGGACATTCACCAGCATGATGTACTGGGCATGCTCACACACCAACTGTACATTAATGGAGTGAGAGTTCTTCCAGTTCCTGTACCTCAACCCATTGACATGGGGGCCCCGCAGATCAACCGAAACCATCAGGAATCCCTCTATCCTGACAAAGCCACGGGATCTCTCATCCTGCTTTTCCCTGCTGAGGGAGAAATTGATGACATAGATGGTCATACTCACTTCCCAGAATTATCAATGGACAACACACAGGCCTCGCAACTACTGGCCAGTTAGTTTAACATCAGTGGTGAGTAAGGTTTTAGAAACAATAATCAGGGCAAAAGGATAACACACACTTGGAGAGATTGAGTTAATTAAGGATTGTCAGCACGGATTTCTAAAAGGCAGATCATGCATGATGAACTAATTGAATTTATTCGGAAAATGAGAGAAGGTTGATGAAGGGAATGTGGTGGATGTTGTCTACGTGGATTTTATGAAATTATTTGATGATGAACAACACAGAAGCTTGGTTGATAAAATTGAAGCTCATGGAATAGCATCCAATTGGAAAAAAATTGTCCAGAGGACAAGAAAAAGAGAAATGTGTTAAATGGTTGTTTTTCAGACCGGAGGATGGTAGACAGTGATGTTCCCCAAGGGTCAGTGCTTAGGACCACTGTTTTTCTTTTGCTATATATAAATGGCATGGCTCTTGGAATACGGAGTAGAATTTCAAACATTTCCGATGATACCAATCTTGGAGGTGTGGTAAACAGTGAGGATGTTACAAACCACCTGTAGCAGGATATAGATAGGCTAGCAGAATGGACAGAGAAGTGGCAGGTGGAATTTCATGCAGAGGAGTGTGAGGTGATGTATTTTGTCAGAAGGAATAGGAAGGTAATATAGACTTAATGACACAGTTCTCAAGATTGTGCAGGGACAGAGGGACCTGGGGCTGCATATGCATTGATCTTTGAAGTTGGCAGGACATATTAGCAGAGTGTTTAGCGAAGCATATCAGATCTTGGGCTTCATCATTCGAGACAATGACTTCAAAAGGATACTGGATGGACACCCGAAGGAAATGAACTTGCAGGGATACGGGGACTGACTGGGAGAATGGGACTGACTGGATTGCTCCACAGGGAGCGGGCACCGAGAAGCCGAATGGCCTTCTTCTATGTCATAAATGTATCTATCACTCTCTATGACTCTATGTTGGATATGTCTCCTGCTGCTGCCTGGAAAGATTCAGATACAGAGAAGATCAATGAAACTGCGACCTTAACAGCCACTGACAACTCCGTCCTCACCCTGGTGTGAGGATCCAGGTTGTGTTACAGGAGGTGACGCAGCTCTGTGACCACCTCCTTATTGAATCAGAGTTACCTCACACACTGCTCCTGGGTTAGGTGCAGATAGGAAAAGTGCTCCTGGAAAACCGGGGCTGGGTAGGGCAGAGCCCACTCCTCCTCCCTCTTCACAGAGCTTCCCTTCTCTGCAGCCTCTGCTGCATGTGTTGGTCATGTTACAGACCCAGATACACTGTAACTACAGTCCCCGTACCTCGTCCAGAGTTGGGTCACCAAATCCTCTGTCCTCCCTGAATGTCTGCAGCAGCTCACAACACAACCTCCAGGAAACCATCCACAGCACCTCCACTAACTTTACAATAGCAGAAGTAAGCCAAAAGCCCCTCACCTGGAAGTTGAATGCCTGGTACTTTTAAATAACACTGCAGGGAGTTCCTCGTGCTGCTGAATGTATATCAGCTGAGAGTGACTAACACAGGCGGTCAGTGGACATGCACAGATCAAGTTTCAAAGACGTACATCAAAGTTCCCGGTATGGTACATTGACATCACTTTCAACTCCATTCTCAAAGGAACAACATATATATGGTACGATTGAGCTGGAGCCCTGCCCAGATTGGGACACTGTGCAGGCCACACTAGAATTGGCCAGCTGTGAAGACCACAAGAATGGAACATAGATGATCCGAGTTTGCTGGAGCCCTGCCCAGCATGGGGTATTGTGCACTAGCAGTGGTCGGCTCTGCGGTTCTCATCATTTTATGGATCCCAGCTTCTGTAACGTCAGCACCAGTAGTGCTGCAGAGTCGAAAATCGGGGCTCGGGACAGATACAGAGGGAAATAAATTCACTTTATCAGGAGAACTGAAAAAAGATTGAAGTCAAAAGAGTTGTAGGAATATGGGAAATGGACAAGGAAATGGGACTAACTGGAGGGGTGGGCCATGGAGAGATTCAAACACAGGAATGAGAATATTAAAATTAAGGTGCTGCCAGACTGGGAGCCAATGTAGATCAGTGAGCACAGGGGTGATGGGTGATCAGGATTTGGTGTGAGTTCGAATACAGGCAGCAGAATGCTGGATGAACTGTGGTTTATGGGGGTTTTTAACTGGGAGGATTACAAGGATAGAATTGGAATAGTCAACTGTGGATCTAACAGTGACACGGATGAGGGTTTATGCAGCAGATGGGCTGAGGCAGGAATGGAGATGGGTGATATTACAAAGGTGTTAGTAGGCAGGGTTGGTGATGGAAAGAATATGGAGATGACCTCAGCTCAGGTTTAAATATAAGCGGGCAGAACCCGCTCCTCATCCCTCTTTACAGAGCTTCCCCTTTCTGCAGCCTCTGCTCCATTTGTTGATCACGTTACAGACCCAGGGACATTGTAACTACAGTCAAGAACAAAGAACAAAGAACAATACAGCACAGGAACAGGCCATTCGGCCCTCCAAGCCTGCGCCGATCTTGATGCCTGCCGAAACTAACACCTTCTTCACTTTCGGGGCCCATATCCCTCTATTCCCTTCCTATTCATGTATTTGTCAAGATGTCTCTTAAACGTCGCTATCGTATCTACTTCCACCACCTCCCCCGGCAGCAAGTTCCAGGCACTCACCACCCTCTGTGTAAAAAACCTGCCTCGCACATCCCCTCTAAACTTTACCCCTCGCACCTTAAACCTATGTCCCCTAGTAACTGACTCTTCCACCCTGGGAAAAAGCTTCTGACTATCCACTATGTCCATGCCGCTCATAACTTTGTAAACTTCTATTATGTCGCCCCTGCACCTCCGTCGTTCCAGTGAAAACAATCCGAGTTTTTCCAACCTCTCCTCATAGCTAATGCCCTCCAGACCAGGCAACATCCTGGTAAACCTCCTCTGTACCCTCTCCAAAGCCTCTACATCCTTCTGGTAGTGTGGCGACCAGAATTGTATGCAATATTCCAAGTGTGTCCTAACTAAGGTTCTGTACAGCTGCAACATGACTTGCCAATTTTTATACTCTACGCCCCGGCCCATGAAGATAAGCATGTCGTATGCCTTCTTGACTACCTTATCCACCTGTGTTGCCACTTTCAGTGACCTGTGGACCTGTCCGCCCAGATCTCTCTGCCTGTCAATACTCCTAAGGGTTCTGCCATTTACTGTATACCTCCCACCTGCAATTGACCTTCCAAAATGCATTACCTCACATTTTTCTGGATTAAACTCCATCTGCCATTTCTCCACCCAAGTCTCCACCTGACCTATATCCTGCTGTATCCTCTGACAATCCTCATCATTATCCGCAACTCCACCAACCTTTGTTTCGTTCGCAAACTTACTAATCAGAGCAGCTACATTTTCCTCCAAATCATTTATATATACTACAAACAGCAAAGGTCCCATGAGTGATCCCTGCGGAACACCACTAATCACATCCCGCCATTCAGAAAAACGCCCATCCACTGTTACCCTCTGTCTTCTGTGACGGAGCCAGTTCTGTATCCATCTTGCCAGCTCACCTCTGATCCTGTTTGACTTCACCTTTTGTACCAGTCTGCCATGCGGGACCTTGTCAAAGGCTTTAGTAAAGTCCATATAAACAACATCCACTGCCCTTTCTTCATCAATCATCTTCGTCAATTCCTCAAAAAACTCAATCAAATTAGTAAAACACGACCTCCCCTTCACAAAACCATGCTGCCTCTCGCTAATAAGTTAGTTTGTTTCCAAATGGGAGTAAATCCTGTACGGAAGAATCCTCTCTAATAGTTTCCCTACCACTGGCATAAGGCTCACCAGCCTATAATTTCCTGGATTATCATTGCCACCCTTCTTAAACAAAGGAACAACATTGGCTATTCTCCAGTCCTCTGGGACCTCACCTGTGGCCAATGAGGATGCAAAGAGTTCTGTCAAGGCGCCAGCAATTTCTTCCCTTGCCTCCCTCAGTATTCTAGGGTAGATCCCATCAGGCCCTGGAGACTTATCTAACTTAATGCTTTGCAAGACACCCAACACCTCCTCCTTATTGATAATGAAATGACTGAGACTATCTGTACTTCCTTCTCTAGGCTCACCATCCACCAAGTCCTTCTCTTTGGTGAATACTGATGCAAAGTACGCATTGAGCACCTCGCCCACTTCCTCTGGCTCCACACATGGATCCCCATCTCTGTCCTTGAGTGGGCCAACCCTTTCCCTGGTTACACTCTTGCTCTTGATATATGTATAAAAATCCTTGGGATTTTCCTTAATCCTGTTTGCCAATGACTTTTGATGACCCTTTTCAGCCCTCCTAACTCCTTGCTTAAGTTCCTTCCTGCTGTCTTTATATTCCTCAAGTGCTTCGTCTGTTCCTAGCCTTCCAGCCCTTACAAATGCTTCCTTTTTCTTTTTGACGAGGATCACAATATCCCGTGTTATCCAAGCTTCCCGAAACTTGCCAAAATTGTCTTTCTTCCAGAACATGCCGGTCCTGGATTCTAATCAGCTGACGTTTGAAAGGCTCCCACATGTCAGATGTTGATTTCCCTCAAACATCCGCCCCCAATCTAAATTCTTCAGTTCCTGCCTAATATTGTTGCAATTAGCCTTCCCCTAATTTAGCACCTTCACCCGAGGACTACTCTTATCCTTATCCACAAGTACCTTAAAACTTATGGAATTATGGTTACTGTTCCCGAAATGCTCCCCCACTGAAACTTCGACCACCTTGCCGGGCTCATTCCACAATACCAGGTCCAGAATGGCCCCATCCCTAGTTGGACTATCTACATACTGTTTCAAGAAGCCCGCCTGGATGCTCCTCAGAAATTCTGCCCCATCCAAGCCGCACAAAGCGAATCCCAGTCAATATTGTGGAAGTTAAAATCACCCACCACCACAACCCTGTTACCTTTACATCTTTCCAAAATCTGTCTACATATCTGCTCCTCTCCCTCCCGCTGGCTGTTGGGAGGCCTGTAGTAAACCCCCAAGTTCCTATTCCTGAGCACCACCCATATAGCCTCGCTGCATGACCCATCTGAGGTGTCCTCCCGCAGTACAACTGTGATATTCTCCTTAAACAGTAATGCAGCTCCCCCACCCCTTTTACATTCCCCTCTATCCCGCCTGAAGCTTCTAAAGCCTGCAACATTTAGCTGCCAATCCTGCCCTTCCCTCAACCAAGTCTCTGTAATAGCAACAACATCATATTTCCAAGTACTAATCCAAGTTCTAAGTTCATCTGCCTTACCTGTTATCCTTCTCGCATTGAAACAAATGCACTTCAGACCACCAGTCCCGCTGTACTCAGCAACATCTCAGTTCCTGCTCTTCCTCTTCGTCCTACTGGCCTTATTTACTATGTCCTCCTCATTTATTTCACTAGCTGTCCTCCTGCTCTGGATCCCACCCCCCTGCCACAGTAGTTTAAACCCTTCCGAGTGACGCTAGCAAACCTTGCAGCCAGGATATTAGTGCCCTTCCAGTTTAGATGCAACCCGTCCTTCTTGTACAGGTCCCATCTGTCCCTGAAGAGAGCCCAATGGTCCAGATATCTGAAAATGTGCCTCCTAAACCAGCTGCTCAGCCACGTGTTTAGCTGCACTATCTTCCTATTTCTAGCCTCACTGGCACGTGGCACAGGGAGGAATCCAGCGATTACAACCCTCGAGGTCTTGTTTTGTAACTTACTCCCTAACTTCCTAAACTCCCCCTGCAGGACCTCATCACTCTTCCTGCCTATGTCATTGCTACAGATGTGTACCACAACCTCTGGCTGTTCACCCTCCCCCTTCAGAATGCCTCCTGTCCGTTCAGAGACATCCTTGACCCTGGCACCAGGGAGGTAACATACCATCCTGGAGTCTTGTTCACGCCCCCAGAAGGGCATATCTGTGCCCCTGACTATAAAGTCCCCTATAACTATTGCTCTTCTGCGCTTTGTCCCTCCCTGCTGAGCAACAGTGCCAGCCGTGGTGCAACTGCTCTGGCTGCTGCTGTTTTCCCCTGATAGGCCATACCTCGTGCAGAGTTGGGTCAGCAAATCCTCTGTCCTCCCTGAATGTCTGCAGCAGCTCACAACACAACCTCCAACAAACCATCCACAGCACCTCCACTAACTTTACAATAATAGAAGTAATTCAAAAGCCCCTCACCTGCAAGTTGGATGCCTGGTCCTTTTAAATAATACTAGATATTATGTTATGCATAATCCTCATGCTGCTGAATATATGTTCAGCTGAGAGTGACTAACACAAGCAGTCAGTGGACATGCACAGACCAAGTTTCAAAGACGTACATCAAAGCTGCCGGTATGGTACATTGACATCACATTTAAAACCATCCTCAGCTCAACAACACATACATGTTACGATTGAACTAGATCCCTGCCCAGCTTGGGGCAATGTGCAGGCCGCACTGGAAGTGCCTGGCTGAGCAGCTCACATCTCTCTATGGATCCCAGCTTCTGTACCGTCAGCACCAGTAGTGCTATAGATTCTAAATATTGGCTCGGGACAGATACAGAGGGAAAGGAATTCACTTTAAAAGGAGAAATGGGAAAAGATTGAAGTCAAAACATTTTCAGGTATATGAGAATGGGCTGGAGAATGGGACTAATTGGAGGGGTGAGGCCATGGAGGGATTCAAACACAAGGATGAGAATGTTAAAATTAAGGTGCTGCCAGACCGGGAGCCAATGTAGATCAGTGAGCACAGGGGTGATGGGTGATCGGGATTTGGTGTGAGTTAGGATACAGGCAGCAGAGATCTGGATGGGCTGTGGTTTATGGAGGTTTATAACTGGGAGGGTGACCAGGATAGAATTGGAATAGTCAAGTGTGGATTTAACAAAGGTACAGGTGAGGGTTTATGCAGCGGATTGGCTGAGACAGAGGTGGAGATGGGGGATATGACAGAGGTGGTCGTAGACAGGGTTGGTAATGGAGAGAATATGGAGATGGACTCAGCTCAGGTTTAAATAGAACTCACCGATTGCAAACAGTCTGGTTCAGCCTCAGATATTGGACAGGGTGGTGTATTTTTCTCACAGATAGGGGATGGAGTTTGTGATGGAGACCAATGACACTGGCTTCAGTCTTCCCAAAATTTACATAACAGAACAGTATTTCAGTAAAACAGGGTTTACAGATCTCCTAGACGGAAATAGAGACAGCAAGGGCAGCAAAGATGAGAGATTAAATGTCAAGAAATCCATTAAAGTTGGCAATGGTTTATAGAGCTAATAGCTGGACATATTCACCAGGAATACAACGGCAGCAAAAAGGGCAGAGTAAATTACAGGAGCAGTAATGCTGTTAAACTTGGTTTATAGAATTAATAGCTAGATAGAGAGACTTACCAGGGACACCAATAATAGCCAGGATGGGATAGTAAATGTATTGAATAATCTTCAGTGCGAGATAGATACGGAAGTTTAATGAGTACCGATCATAATATGTAGAAAGGTAGTAAAGTTCCGAGGATAACCTCCTGTCCATTGTTGTAACATTCCAATCTATTGTTCTCAGATTCTGACCCATTGTTGTAACATTCCAATCTATTGTTCTCAGATTCTGACCAAGTGTTGTTACATTCCAGTCTTTTGTTCTCAGATTCTGATCTATCCTTTCTCTCTCTCTGGAGCCACTGATCTCTGTTGTGCCGGGGTTGATGTTCCGGCTGAAACGATGGGATAACACATGGAAGCCCCTTATTAATAGAAGATGGAAAACCTCCAATGACACAATTAGGGTCCATGGAGACTGACATTAATTACAGTCACTGAACAAACAGATTCAGTTAACCCTTTTCAATCCAACACATTTTGTACCACAATAAAGTAGATAATTTACCCAGTCTGGATGGGATGCATGAGGGTTGCTGAGGGATGGAATGGTGGAAGTAGCAGAGGCACTGGCCAGCATATTCCAATCCCTCTTGGATATGGGAGTGATGACGTAATTTCACTAGCTCACCACTCTCTGGGTGAAGAAATTTCTCCTCATTTCAGTCCTGAAAAGTTTACCCCGTATCCTTAGACTATGACCCCTGGTTCTGGACTCCCCCACCATCGGGAACATCCTTCCTGCAACTACCCTGTCAAATCCTGTTAGAATTTTATCGGTTTCTATGAGATCCCTCTTCACTCTTCTGAACTCCAGCGAATATAATCCTATCTCTCCTCATACGTGAGTCCCGCCATCCCAGGAATCACTCTGATAAACCTTCGTTGCACTCTCTCTATAGCAAGAACATCCTTTCTCAGAGAAGGAAAACAAAACTGCACACAATATTCCAAGTGCGGCCTCACCAAGGCCCAGTATAAGTGCAGCAAAACATCCCTGCTCCTGTACTCGAATCCTGTCTCTATGAAGGCCAACAGAACATTCACCTTTTTCTACCACCTGTTGCACCTGCATGCTTACCTTCAGTGACTGGTGTACGAGAACACCCATGTATCGCTGCATATTTCCCTCTCTCAATGTGTAGCTGTTCAGATAATAATCTGCCTTCCTGTTTATGCTTCCAAAGTGGGTAACCTCACATTTATTCACATTATACTGCATCTGCCATGCAATAGCCCACTTACTCAACTTGTCCGAATCACCCTGAAGCCTCTCTTCATTCTCCTCACAACTCACCCTCCCACCCAGTTTTGTGTCTTCTGAAAATTTGGAGATATTACATTTAGTTCCGTCATCTAAATCATTAATATGGAGTGTGAATAGTTGGGGTCCTAGCACCGATCCCTGTGGTACCCCACTAATCACTGCCTGCCATTTGGAAAAAGATCCGTTTATCCCTACTCTTTTTTTCCATCTGCCAACCAATTTTCTATCTATCGCAATACACTACCACTAATCCCATGCGCTTTAATTTTAATCACTAATCTCTTATGTGGGACTTTGTCGAAAGCCTTCTGAAAGTCCAAATAAACCACATTCTCTGGCTCCCTATCATCAACTCTATTAGTTACATATTCGAAGAATTCTAATAGATTTGTCAAGCATGATTCCCCTTTCGTAAATCCATGCTGACTCTATCCGATTCTAACACTGTTCTCCAAGTGCTCTGCCATAAAAACTTTGATAATGGACTCTCGAATCTTCCCCACTACCGACGTCAGGCTGACTTGTCGACAATTCCCTGCTTTATTTCTACCTCCCTTTTTAAATGGTGGGATTACATTAGCTGCCCTCCAAACAGCTGGAACTGTTCCAAAGTCTATAGAATCTTGAAAGATGACCACCAATGCATCCACTATTTCTAGGGTCACTTCGTTTAGTAATCTGGGATGTAGATTATCGGGCCCTGAGGATTTATCGGCCTTCAATCCCATCAATTTCCCCAACACAATTTCTCTACTAATACTGATTTCCTTCGGTTCCTTCCTCTCACTAAACCCTGTGTTCCCCAACATTTCTGGTAAGATATTTGTGCCATCCTTTGTGAAGACAGAATCAAAGTCTGCATTTAGTTGGTTAGCCATTTCTTTGTTTCCCATAATAAATTCCCATGTTTCTAACTGGAATGACCTACATTTGTCTGAACCAATCCTTTCCTCTTCACATACCTACAGAAACCTTTACAGTCAGGTTGTATGTTCCCCGCAAGCTTACTCATGTACTTTATTTTCCCCTTATTACTCAATCCCTTGGTCCTCCTTTGCTGAATTCTAAACTGCTCCCAATCCTCAGGTCTGTTGCTTCTTTCTGTCGAATGTATGTGCCTCTTCCGTGAATCTAATACTATCTCTAATTTTCCTTGTAAGCCATGGTTTGGCTACCTTTCCCATTTTACTTTTGCGCCAGACAGGAGTAAACAATTGTTGCAGTTCATCAATGCACTCTTTGAATATTGCCATTGCCTTTCCACCATCATCCCTTTAAGTAACGTTTCCCAATCCATCAGAGCCAACTCGTGCCTCATACCTTCATACTTTCCTTTATTAAGATTCACGACCCTAGTCTCAGAATCAACTACTTCACTCTCCATCTTGGAGTCATGGATTCGTACAGCATAGAAACAGGCCCTTCGGCCCACTGCGTCCATGCCGACCACAATGCCGATCTATACTTGTTCCACGTGCCTGAATTAATTCCATATCCGTCTATGCTTTGCTCATTCAGATACCTGACCAGATGACTCTTAAATGTGGCTACTGTTCCTGCCTCGACCACCTCCTCTGGCAGCTCATTCCAGATACGCACTATTCTTTGTGTGAAAAAAATACCCTTTTAATCCCCTTTAAACCTCCACCCTTTCATCTGAAATCTATGCCCTCTAGTTTTAGTCACCCCTACCATGGGAAACTGACTCTGGCTACCTGCTCTGTCTATGCCTCTCCTAATTTTATATACCTCCATCATGTCACCTCTCAGCCGTCTTTGCTCCAGGGGAAACATACCCAGCCTACCCAATCTCTCTTTATGGCTCAAGCCCTCCAAACCAGGCAACATCCTTATGAATCTTTTCTGCACCCTCTCTAGCTTAATCACATCTTTCCTGTAGTGCTGCGACCAGAACTGCACACTGTACTCCAAATGCGGAATAACCAATGTTATGTACAACTGTAACATGACGTCCCAACTCTTGTACTCCATGCCGCATTTGATGAAGACAAGCATGCCATACACCTTCTTCTCCACCCAGTCTACCTGTGTTGCCACATTCAGGGAACTATGCACTTGCACCCCAAGGTCTCTCTGCTCAACAACACTCCCCAAGCCCTGTCATTCACTGTATATGTACTGCACTGGTTTAACTTCCCAAAATGCATCACTTCGCACTTGGCTGCATTAAATTCCATTTGCCAATCCCTTGCCCACTTTCCAAGTTTATCTATATCCTGTTGTAACCTTAGACAACCTTCTTCACTTTCTACTATCCCATCAATTTTTGTATCATCAGCAAACTTACCAATCATGCCCCCTACATTCATATCCAAGTCATTAATATATATGACAAACAAGGGAGGACCCAGAACCGATCCCTGTGGCAAACCACTGGTCACCAGCCTCCAATCTGAAAAACAACCCCCCACTACCATCCGATCACCAAGCCAATTTTGTATCCAATTGGCTAGCACATCCTGGATCCCATGTGTTTGAACCTTCTGGACCAGCCGACCATGCGGGACCTTGTCAAAGGCCTTGCTAAAGTCCATGTAGACAACGTCCTTCGCCCTGCCCCCGTCAATCCTCTTGGTCACCTCCTCAAAAAACTCAATCAAATTCCTGAGACATGATTCCCATGCACAAAACCATGCTGACTATCCCTAATCAGACGTTGCCTTTCCAGATGCATATAAATCCTGTCTGTCAGAATCCCTTCCAGTAACTTTCCCACCACTGATGTGAGGCTCACCGGCCTGTTGTTCCCTGGCTTATCACTGCTGCCGTTATTAAATAAAGGCACAACATTAGCTATCCTCCAGTCTTCTGGTACCTCACCCATGGCTAACGATAATGCAAAAATCTCTGCTCGGGCTCCAGGAATATCCTCCCTTTCTTCCCATAGCATCCCAGGATACACCTGGTCAGGCCCTGGGGATTTATCTACCTTAATGCGCTTCAAAACCTCCAACACCGCCTCCTTTGTAATGTTGATATGCTCCAGGATATCACTGTTCCCTCCCTTGAACTCACTAGCTTCCATGTTGTCTCCATGGTAAATCAAGACGAGAAGTATTCATTTAAGACCTCGCCCATTTCCCGTGGCTGCACACGTAGATTACCACACTGATCCTTAAGGGGGCCGACTCTCTCCCTAGCTACCCTTTTACTCTTAATATACTTAAAGAATATTTTAGGATTCTCCATTATCTTATCTGCCAGGGAAATCTCATGGCCCCTTTTCTCCCTCCTAATTTCTTTCTTGAGTGCACTCCTACATCCACTCTATTCCTGGAGGGACTCATTTGATCCCCGCTGCCTATACCTGACATATGCCTCCTTCTTTGTCCTGACCACACCCTCAACATCCCTCATCAACCAAGGTTCCCTAGACGTGCCAGCCTTGCCCTTCCATCTAACAGGAATATGCCAGCCCATAACTCTTCCTATCTCACTTTTAAAAGCCTCCCACTTGCCAGACGTCCCTTTACCTGTACACAGCCCCTTTCATTCAACTTTTGAGAGTTCCTGTCTGATGCCATCAAAATTAACCTTCCTCCAATTTAGGACTTCAACCTGAGGACCAGTCCTATCCTCATCCATAACTATCTTGAAGATAATAGAGTTATGGTCACTGGTCCCAAAGTGCTCCCTCACGAACACATCATCCACCTGCCCATCCTCATTTCCAAAGAGGAGGTCGAGTGTAGCCTTTTCTCTCGTAGGGCCATCCACATACTGTTTCATAAAACTATCCTGGACACACTTAACAAATTCTTGCCCATCTGATCCCTTGGCACCAAGGCAGTGCCAGTCAATATTAGGAATGTTAAAATGACTTACTATTACAACCTTATAATTCCTACACCTATCTGTGATTTCCCTACATATATGCTCCTCCAATTCCCTCTGACTATTGGGGGACCTACAGTATAATCCCATCAAAGAGATCACCTCTTGCTTATTTCTGAGCTCCACTCATATGGCCTCACTGGACGTTCCCCGCGGGATATCCTCTCTAACTACTGCCGTGATGTGCTCCCTAATCAATTGTGCAACTCCCCATCCTCTCTTCCCTCCAACTGAAGCATCGGTACCCCATAACATTGAGCCGCCAGTCTTGCCTATCCCTCAACCACGTTTCTGTAATAGCTATAATATCACAATCCCATGTACTGATCCATGCTCTGAGTTCATCTGCCTTAGCTGTAAGGCCTCTTGCATTAAAGTAGTTTAGTTTCGAGATACAGCACTGAAACAGGCCCTTCGGCCCACCGAGTCTGTGCCGACCATCAACCACCCATTCATACTAATCCTACACTAATCCCATATTCCTATCAAATCCCCACCTGTCCCAATATATTTCCCTACCACCTACCTATACTAGGGGAAATTTATAATGGCCAATTAACCTATCAACCTGCAAGTCTTTGGCATGTGAGAGGAAACCGGAGCACCCGGAGGAAACCCACGCAGACACAGGGAGAACTTGCAAACTCCGCACAGGCAGTACCCAGAATCGAACCCGGGTCCATGGAGCTGTGAGGCTGCGGTGCTAACCACTTGCAGTTTAGTCGACCAGACCTTCCACGCTCCCTGTCAGGCCACTGCCAGGCCCGCCTACTGGACTTGCTTGCATTAACCTCTACATTTACCGTAAGTATCTCATCGGAAAGACTACTACTTTGAGTCCCACCTCTCTGCAAGACTAGTTTAAATCCTCCCGAGTAGTACTAACAAACCTCCCCGCAAGGATATTGGTCCCCTTCCAGTTTAGATGCAATCTGACCCTCTTCAACAGGTCACCTCTGCACCAGAAGAGATCCCAATGATCCAAGTAGCTGAAGCCCTCCCGCCTACACCAGCTCTTCAGTCACACTTTCATTTCCTTAATCCTCCTATTCCTATCCTCACTAGCACGTGGCACAGGGAGTAATCCTGAGATTCTTCTTCTTCTTTGTCTTTGGCCTCCTTACCTCGAGAGACAGTGGGTAAGCGCCTGGAGGTGGTCAGTGGTTTGTGCAGCAGCGCCTGGAGTGGCTAAAAAGGCCAATGCTCGAGTGACAGGCTCTCGCACAGGTGCTGCAGAAACATTTGTCTGTCGGGGCTGTTACATAGTTGGCTCTCCCCTTGCGCTTCTGCCTTTTTTCCTGCCAACTGTGAAGTCTCTTCGAATTGCCACACTTTAGCCCCTCCTTCATGGCTGCCCGCCAGCTCTGGCGATCGCTGGCAACTGACTCCCACGACTTGTGATCAATGTCACAGGACTTCATGTCGCATTTGCAGACGTCTTTAAAGCAGAGACATGGACGGCCGGTGGGTCTGATACCAGTGGCGAGCTCGCTGCACAAAGTGTCTTTGGGGATCCTGCCATCTTCCATGCGGCTCACATGGCCAAACCATCTCAAGCGCAGCGGACTCATTAGTGTGCATAAGCTGGGGATGTTGGCCGCCTCGAGGACTTCTGTGTTGGAGATACGGTCCTGCCACCTGATGCCAAGTATTCTCCAGAGGCAGGGAAGATGGACTGAATTGAGACGTCGCTCTTGGCTGACATACATTGTCCAGGCCTCGCTGCCATAGAGCAAGGTACTGAGGACACAGGCTTGATACACTCGGCCTTTTGTGTTCCGTGTCAGTGCGCCATTTTGCCACACTCTCTTGGCCAGTTTGGACATAGCAGTGGAAGCCTTTCCCGTGCGCTTGTTGATTTCTGCATCTAGAGACAGGTAACTGGTGACATTTGAGCCTAGGTAGGTGAACTCTTGAACCACTTCCAGAGCGTGGCCGCCGATATTGATGGATGGAGCATTTCTGACATCCTGTCCCATGATGTTCATTTTCTTGAGGCTGATGGTTAGGCCAAATCCTGAGATTACCCCTGGAGGTTCTACTTTGTAACCTTCTGCCTAACTCCCTATATTCACTTTGCAGGACCTTATCTCTCTTCCTATCTATGTCGTTAGCACCAATATGGACCACGACCTCTGGCTGCTCACTCTCCCCTTTCAGAATTTCCTGCAGCCACTCCGAGACATCCTTGACCCTCGCAGCAGGGAGGCAACATACAATCCTGGTGCCTCTTTTGCGGCCACAGAAACGCCTACCTGCACCCCTTACGATAGAATTTCCTATCACGATAGCTCTTACACCCCTTTTCCTGCCCTGCTGTGTGGCAGAGCCCTCTGTGGTCCCATGGGCCTGGCTGTTGCTGCTTTCCCCTGGGAGGTCATCCCCCCCAACAGTATCCAAAGTGGTCTATCTGTTTGAGAGGTGGTGGCCACAGGGGACTCCTGCACTACCTGCCTGTGCCTACTACTCTGTCTGGTGGTCACACATCCCTTTTCTGCCTGTGCAGCTATTATCTGCGGTGTGACCACCTCGCTAAACATGTTATCCACGACTTCCTCAGCATTATGGATGCTCCACAGTGAATTCTCCTGCAGATCCATCTCCATAATGCGGGTCGCCAGTAGTTGCAGATGGATCCACTTCCTGCACACATGCCCACTAGGGACACTGGAAGCATCCCTGATTTCCCACAAAGTGCAGCAGGAGCAGATCACGGGGCTGAACTCTCCTGTCATGACCAACCCTTAGATTAAATGGTTACACCCTTAATTTAAAAAAATACTAATTGCATGAGGGGCCTTTTTCTACCCACTTCAATCTAAGATTCTTAATAAACTACACTGAATTAAAAAAAGAAACACTTCAGTAGTACTCACCTTATCACCAGAGTTCTTTTCCCACAAAAATAAACTTTTCACTTTTTTAAAGATATCTACATGCACTAATAGCTGCTACTCACCCAACCAATCAGTTTGCAGCTCTCCTCTGACGTCACTGTTGGCTTTCTTCATGAAGAACTCTATCATATTATGGTCGCTCAACCTCAAGGGATTTCACACAACTAGATTGCCAATTATTCCTCTCTCTTTACACAATACCCAGTCTGGGATGGCCTGTTCTCTGGTTGGTTCCTCAACATATTGGTCCAGAATACCATCCCGTATACACTCCAGTAATTCCTCCTCTACGTGATTGTGACAAATTTGATTTGACCAATCTATATGCAGATTTAAGTCACCCATAATTACAGATGTTGCTTTATCGCATGCATCTCTAATTTCCTGTTTAAGACCATTCCCACATCACCACCACAGTTTGGGGGTCTATATATAGCCCCCACTCACGTTTTTTGCCCCTTAGTGTTTCCCAGCTCTACCCATACAGACTCCACATCATCAGATCTCATATCCTTCCTCACTATTGTATTACTTTCCTTTTCAACCAGAAATGCAACTCCACCGCGGGTGGAAATAAGCCATTTTACTGATGGTGTGAATATTTGGTCAGAAGCTCATCGCAAGGCATCTCAAGGTTAACTATGTAACCAAGTGTGTGAACAGTTTGGCTTTTCGTCTCAAACATTTACAAAGGAGAGGGATGGAGTGTGTAGCTAGGAAATATTTGAAGCGGAGACAGAAAACAATGTCTTCAATCTTCTCAATATTTAATTGGCATTGCAGATGTGTGAGGTAATACATTTTGAAAGGAGGAATGAGGAGAGACAATACAAGTTAAATGGTATAACTATAAAGGTGGTGAAACAACAGAGACGCCTGGAGTATTTGTACACAAATCGTTGTAGCCAAACCGTTAATAAATATATGGGATCCTCGGTTTTATAAATAGAAGCAAAAAAAGCAAAAGCAAGGACATTATGTGAAACATATATAAAATACTAGTTCAGCTGCACCTGAAGTCTTGTGTCGAATACTGGGAACCACACTTTAGGAAGGACATGAAGCCTTCGGAGAGGGTACAGAACTGTTTTACGAGAATTTGTGCAGGCATGAGTGATTACAGTTATGTATTTGGGGTTGTTCTGCTTCGAGCAGAGAACTTTCAGAGGAGATTCGATTGAGCTGTTTAACATTAGGAAGGGTTTAGATAAATTAAATAAAGAGAAACTGTTTCCAATGTCCAAGGGACCGGTAATCAGAGACACAGATTTAAGGCGATTGGTAAAAGAAGCGGACATGAGGATTTTTGTTTCTGAGTGGTTTGGATTTGGGATGCACTGTCTGATAGGCTGATGGATACAGATTCAATAGTATATCCCAAAAGGGAATTGGATAAATATCTGAAGAAGAAAAAATGTTCGGATATCGTGAAAGAGTCCGGGAGTGGGACTAACTGGATTGTTCTTTGAAAGGGTTCAGCACTGACTTGATGGGCCGAATGACATCATTCAGGGCTGTGCGATTCTATGATTGTTCCAGCCTGTACTTTCCCAATATTCCTATCCTTTCAGCAGCTGTTTGATAAATTACCACATAACAGCCGTGTTACCAAATTAGAAACACATGGGATTAAAGGACCAATGTCAACAGTGGCTCAGTTTGTCGCTCTCTCCCCTTTCAATCACAAGCTTCTAGGATCAAGTGTAACTGCAGGACTTGATGACAAGAATCAAGGCTGACACTGTAGTGCAGTACTGAGGGAGTGTTTCACTGTCAGAGGTACCGCCTTATCAACGAAAAGGTAAAGCCAGGCCCCGTGTTGCCCACTCAGGTGGATGTAAAGATCCCATGGAATTATTTCCAGTGTCCTGGTCAACATTTACCCCTCAATTCAACATCACAAAAACAGATCTGGTCATGATCACACTGCTACTTGTGGGATCTTGCTGTGCGGAAATTGACTCTGTTTTTCCTGCATTTACAAGACTGACTAAACGTTAAAAACGACTCGTTGGTTGTAAATCGCTTTGGGACATGCAGTGATCATGAAGGCGTTACATAAATGGAAGTCCTTTTTTTTATTTTCAATGCCAGCATGCAGGAAATTAGGTCAGTGACAGAAAGCAGACAGTAGTAGAGAATGGTTGTTGATCAGTCTGGAGGGAAGTACACAGTGGGGTTTCCCAGGGTTAATGTTGGAATCACTGTTGCTGTATGTTAATGCAATGGGCTTGTGTACAGAGAGGATAATGTCAAAGTTTTCAGAGGGCAGGAATCTCAGAAATGTTAATAAACAGTCTGAAGGATAGTAACAGACTTCAGGAGGACAGAGACTGACTGGTGAAATGTACAGGAACATGGCAGATATAATTTAACACAGTGAAGTGTGAAGTGAGACATTTGGGTAGGAAGTATGAGGAGAAACAATATAAACTCAATGGTACCATTATAAATCGGGTGAAGGATTCGAGAGAAGTGGCGTGTACACACACAGATCTTTGAAGGTAACATGTAGTGTCTTTGGTGTTAGAGAGAGAGATACAGAGTAATAAAACTCAGGAGGAAATGCTAATGTTTATACATCATTGGTTAGATCCCAGCCGGAGAATTGTGTCCAATTCTGATCACCACGGTTTGGTAAGGATGTTAAGGACTTAGTGAAGATACTGAGGTGATTTTGTGGAATGGTACCAGGGATCTGGGAATTCAGTTATGTGGAGAGATTGGAAAAGCTGGGATTGTTCTCTTTAGAGCACTGACGGGTAAGGGGAGATTTAATATAGAATTCAAAATCATGAGGGGTTTTGATAGGGTAATTAATGTGAAACTGTTTCCAGTGTCAGAAAGTGCAGTATTAAGAAGACACAGATTGAAGGTAATTGACAAAGAACCAGAGGTGAAATGAGGAGAATTTTCTTACACAGCAAGTTGTTTTGATCTGGAATTCATTGCCTGAAAACATGATGGAAACAGATTCAATAATATCTTTCAACCTCTCACACTGCTCAATGTACCACACCCCCATCACTCACCCATCAGCTGTCCCTAACACTCAAGACTCACACCTAACATTCACATACTCCACCTCACCCTCACACACCTTCCACTGATACCAGCCTCACACCCACATCTCACTGTCTCCACATACCTCCAGCTATTGAGCTATGGAAGGCACATCACACAAACACTGTGAAACACAATTACTGATATTCCACCCCCTCTCTTACAGGACAAGGTGGCCCATAATCACAGGGGGCAGAAGTGAACTGGTGGCGGCCAGGCATATCTCCATCCCCTGAGCCTGAGGGAGGAGATGGTTCTCTACATCATGGGACTGGCTGTCACAGAGCCCGTGGCATCCGGACTCGCCGACAGCATTCAGGCTGTTGCTATGTTCCTGCCTTATGTCCCTGTTTAACTCCTACCTCCCCCTCATCTTGCTGTCTGGGATGATGTCCAAGCTGCAGATGGGACCATGGACCTCCTGCTTTTCATCCCACCCCCAATCCCTCACCCCAACCTTCCAATTCTGATTTATACTTTCCTACGATAACTGAAAACTGCCAGCTTCCCAGTCACAGCAGCTCCAGGAGACAGAGAGAGAGCAGCAGCACAGCACTGATGGTGAAGCCCCATCACTTGGTCTGATACTCACAGACAACAGATCAAATACTTACACTGTGTGTGCTTTTGAGGCTGGTAAAGAGTCAGAATTTACACGTGGTGAGTCACCGAGCACAAGTGAGCTGCAGCCAGGCCAGGGGGAAAGGATAGTTCATGTGTCAGATGACCGGAGGGCAATGTCACAAACGAGTTATAATACACAGGACTCAGATATGAACTTTGCTGGAGCAGCATACAGGAGAATGCTGATGGATATGGACACTGAGATACTTTGTCCATTGACAGGCCTGTCAGACAGTCTGTTGTCACTATCAAAGAACATGGAGGAGTCCAGCTCCAACATGGCACAGGACATTGCACAGAGCTTGAAGCCCATTTTTTCCCCTGTGGAAGTGGTCACTAACTCCATGACAGCACTAGCGGACCCAGCTGTGATACAATTGTTGGTGACCATTGTCTCAGCTTCCACTGCAGCACAGACGGCAGACACCCAACGTCTCTGTGATGCAGTGGAAACTCAGACTGCTTGCTGCCATGCAGGATCAGACTGCTGTCATCATGGCTGTGGATCTCACTGCACAAAGGGGTTTGCAGGCTCTCACAACAGTCCAGCAATCTGTGATCCAGTAGATTACTAAGATTACTGAGATGTCGCCCCGTGGGAGTGACAGTGTCTCCGTGGAGCATGAACCTGCTGTCCTCTCTCAGGATGACAGTATTTGTTCTCCTTTCACTGGCACTCCACCAATGTCCTTGCTGTTACCCATTAGCCAGCCCAGGCTGCTGCTGCCCATGTCGTGGTGGTGCAGTCTGAATCCGTGCCCTCAAAGCCCAGAGCTGCTCGAGGACGTCCTGCAAGGCCATCTGCAGTCTCCCCCAGTGAAAGTCAGCAGCCTTCCACCATCCATGCTGCAGTCACTGGGGAAACACTGTGTAGGAGCACTAGGCAAGTCGAGGGTTCCACAAGACAGGCACTAAGGGAATATTCAAGGGTGAATGGTTCAGCTTTGTTTGTATAATTGGATGTGTTATTGGATAAAGATGTCAATGAAAAGGTTTTTGTTGGTGTTTTTTTATTGCAGGACACTGTGATGGGGCGTCTCAGATGGGTATAATGGGGGAGAATGGAGGATCCATGGTGGGAAAGGGAAGTTGTCCTGTGGGAACCGAAATTCTAGCAGGGTCTCTCCGACAGCCTGCCCGGTTCAAAGGCATCCAGGAAATATCCTCCCTCACTCCTCCTCCTGAGGTAGCCTCCGGATTCCTGTTGCCAATGCTTGTGTCCTCATGATGGTGATGATATGAAGGATGCAGCAGAACACCATGAACTTGGACACCTGCTCCAGTGTGTACTGGAGGGCTCCCCCGAGCGGTTCAGACGTCGGAAGCATTGCATCATCACACCGATGGTCTGTTCCACCATGTTCCTGGTGACTCCATTGCTCACATTATACACGGGTTATTTTCATGCGGTTGGTTGGCATTGATGCTGGGGGTTGAATTAGGAGTGATGTACAGAGTGAGGTAGGCATTGTCTCCAAGGATCCGAATTCTGGTTCTGCATAGAGGCCCGAAGTGTTGGGACCGGCTGCCTGCTTCAGAATGAAGGTGTGGTTACTGCTGCCAGGATAGTGGACATTCACCAACATGATGTACTGGGCATGCTCACACACTAACTGTACATTAATGGAATGAGAGTTCTTTCAGTTCCTGTACCTCTCCCCGTTGACATTCGAGCCGCGCAGAGCCACCTCCACCAGCAGGAATCACGCTACCCTGACAAAGCCACGGGACCTCTTACCCTGCTTCACCCTGCGGAGGGTGAAAATGATATATTCACCTCACCCGACATAGATGGCCTCCATTAACCAGCAGATACATCATTGGACAGCATATAGATAGACAATGGATACGTCACACGCTGCTGCCTGGGAAGATCCAGAAACATAGAAGTTCAATGAAACTGTGACCTGAACGGCTATGGACAGCTCCGTCCTCACCCTGGTGTGAGGCTCCAGGTCGTGTTACAGGAGGTGACACTGCTATGTGACCACCTCCTTATTGAATCAGAGTCACCTCACACACTGCTCCTGGGTTAGGTGCAGGTAGGAAAAGTGCTCTTGGGAAAGCCAGGATGGGTAGCGGAAAGCCCCCTCCCTCTTTACAAAGAACAAAGAACAAAGAAAATTACAGCACAGGAACAGGCCCTTCGGCCCTCCAAGCCTACGCCAATCCAAATCCTCTATCAAAACCTGTCGCGTATTTTCTAAGGGTCTGTATCTCTCTACTTCCTGCCCATTCATGTATCTGTCCAGATACATCTTAAAAGACGCTATCGTGCCCGCGTCTACCACCTCCGCTGGCAATGCGTTCCATGCACCCACCACCCTCTGCGTAAAGAACTTTCGACGCATATCCCCCCTAAACTTTTCCCCTTTCACTTTGAACTCGTGTCCCCTTGTAATTGAATCCCCCACTCTGGGTAAAAGCTTCTTGCTATCCAACCTGTCTATACCTCTCATGATTTTGTACACCTCAATCAGGTCCCCCCTCAACCTCCGTCTTTCTAATGAAAATAATCCTAATCTACTCAACCTCTCTTCATAGCTAGCGCCCTCCATACCAGGCAACATCCTAGTGAACCTCCTCTGCACCCTCTCCAAAGCATCCACATCGTTTTGGTAATGTGGCGACCAGAACTGCACGCAGTATTCCAAATGTGGCCGAACCAAAGTCCTATACAACTGTGGCATGACCTGCCAACTCTTGTACTCAATATCCCGTCCGATGAAGGAAAGCATGCCATATGCCTTCTTGACCACTCTATTGACCTGCGTTGCCACCTTCAGGGAACAATGGACCTGAACACCCAAATCTTTCTGTCCATCAATTTTCCCCAGGACTTTTCCATTTACTGTATAGTTCACTCTTGAATTGGATCTTCCAAAATGCATCACCTCGCATTTGCCCTGATTGAACTCCATCTGCCATTTCTCTGCCCTGCTCTCCAGTCTATCTATATTCTGCTGTCTTCTCTGACAGTCCCCTTCACTATCTGCTACTCCACCATCACAAAAGAGGGGAACGGTGCAGATATTGTAGTTAAGGAGGAGGAGTGTGAAGTATTGGATGTGATAAACATAGGCAGAGAGGAATTACTCATGGAATTAGCCTCATTGAAAGTTGATACATCACCATGGCATGATGAAATGTACCCCAGGTTGTTAAAAGAAGCAACAGAAGGAATAACCAAAGGTATGTCCATGATTTTCCAGTTCTCACTGGATACAGGTGTGGTGATGGAGGATTGGAGAACTGCTAACATTGTACCACTGTTAAAAAAGGGAGCGAAGGATAGACCGAATAAATACAGGCCAGCCAGTCTAACCTCAGAGTGGGAAAATTATTGTAATCTATTCTGAGAGACAGGATAAACTGTCACTTAGAAAGGCACAGGTTTATCAGGGATAATCACCATAGATGTGTTAAGGCAAGATTGTGTCTGACTAACTTGCATGATTATTTTGATGAAGTAACAAGGATGATAGATGAGGTTAATGTAGTTGATGCGGTCTACTTGGATTTTAGCAAAGCTTTTGGCAAGGGCGCACACAGCAGACTTGTTAAAAATAAAATCCCAGGCGATGCAGGGAAATGCAGCAAGGCGGATGCAAAATTAGCTCAGTGACAGGAAAGAAAGAGTAAATGTTGACAGGCGTTTTAGCGATTGGACGGATGTTTCTAGCAACATTTAGTGGAGGCAGTGGTGTAGTGGCAATGTCACTGCACTTGTAAATCCAGCAAACCCAGGTAAACACTCTGGGGACGTGGATTCGAATCCCACCATGACACATAATGAAATTTGAAATCAATTAATAGTTCTGGAATTAAACAGCGACTCGAATGGTGACCATGAAACCATTGTCGATTGTTTGAAAAGCCCATCTGATTCACTAATGTCCTTTAGGGAAGGAGATCTGCTGTCCTTACCTGGTCTGGCCACATGTGACTCCAGACCCACAACAATGTGGTGGACTATTAAATGGCCTCACCAGCCACTCAGTTCAAGGGCAATGAGGGATGTGCAATAAATACAGGCCCAGGCAGTGACGCCCAAATCCCACGAATGAATAAAAAAAAGCAAATTCCACACAGCTCAGTACTGGGACCCCTGCTTTATGTCGCATACATTAACGATTTGGAAGTAAAGATAGGGCATAATCAAGAAGTTTGCAGACGATACAAAGATTCACCGTGTGGTAGATTGCAAGGAGGATAGGTCAGATGGGCAGAGAAGTGGCAAATTGAATTCAGGCTGGATGAGTGCGATATGATGCATTTGGGGAGGTCAAATAAGGCAAAGGAATGTACGATTAATGGGAGAATACTGAGAAGTGTAGAGGAAGTGACAGACCTTAGAGTGAATGCCCACAGATAGCTGAATGTAGCAGGACAGGTCGATAAGGTGGTTAAGAGGTCATATGGAATCCTTTCCCTTATTAGCCGAGGTATTGAATATAAGAGCAGGGAGGTTATGCTGGTAACTACATAAATCATTGGTTCGGCCACAACTTGAGTAATGCGTGCAGTTCTGGTCACCTCATTACAGAAAGGATGTAATTGCACTGGAGAGGGGACAGAGGAGATTTATCAAACATGTTGCCGGGACTGGGAAAATGCAACTTTGAGGAATGATTGGATAGGCTGGGGTTGTTCGCCTTGGAGCAGAGAAGGCTGAGGGGAAATCTGATTGAAACGTACGAAACGTTGAGGGCCCTGGATAGAGTGGTGGTGAAGGGTCTATTCACCTTAGCAGAGAGATCAGTGACAAGAAGGCATGGATTTAAATGATTGGTAGAAAAATTAGAGGGGAGATGAGGAAAAAAATCACCCAGAGTGTGGTGGGGTGGGGGTCTGGAACTCAATTTCTGAAAGGGTAGAAGAGGCTGAAAACCTCATCTGATTTTAAACGTGCCTTGCTACACCTCAAGTGATTTAATCTGCTGAGCTCGGGACCAAATGCTGCAAGGTGAGATTCGGCTGGGGAGGTCGTTTTTTGGATAGCAGAGACACAATGGGCCAAGTGGCCTCTTTCTGTGTTGTAAACATTCTATGATTTTTCTATGATGTTCTAGGTGCAGATAGGCTGTTTTAGTGAAGGTGTGTAGATGTGGTCAGAAGTTCATCTCGGGGTCAAATATGACACCAAGGTGTGAACAGTCTGGTTTAGTCTCACACAATTGCCAGGGAGAGGTATGGAGTCGGTAGCTAGGGAATTAAGTTTGGAGCAGGGACTGAAAACAATGTCTTCAATCTTCTGAAATTTGAATTGTCACAGCAGAGATGTGAGGTAATACCTTTTAGAAGGATGTATGTGGAGAGACAACACAAGCTACATGTTACAACTGTAAAGGGAGTGCAAGAACAGAGAGACCTGGGGAGTTTATGTGTAAATCGTTGAAGGTCACAGGACAGGTTAGCACAACAGTTAATAAAGCATATGAGATCCTGGGCTTTATAAATAGAGGCATAGAAAACAAAACGGGGAAGTTATGTTGAATCTATATAAAACACTACAGCATATCCCAGTACATGACACATGGAGTAGCAGAATTTGAAACATATTGTACCAGGGATCTGGGAATTCAGTTACATGGAGAGATTGGAAAAGCTGGGTTTGTTCTCTTTAGAGCAGTGAAGGGTAAGAGGAGATTTAATATCGAATTCAAAATCATGAAGAGTTTTGATGGGGTAATTAATGTGAAACTGTTTCAGTGTCAGAAAGTTCAGTATCAAGAAGACACAGATTGAAGGTAATTGACAAAGAACCAAAGGTGAAATGAGGAGAATTTTCCTTCTCAGCGAGTTGTTGGGATCAGAAATTCATTGCCCGAAAACATGATGGAAGCAGATTCAATAATATCTTTCAAAAGGGAATTATAATAAAAAAACTGGAAAAGGCGAAAAAAATAGTCTGGGGATAAAGGAGGAGCGTGGTAATAATTAGACAGCTCTTTCAAAGAAACAGCTTTAACACAAAGGGCCGAATAGCCTCCTTCAGTGCTGCACCTGTCTCTAATTCTATGAGCAAGAGACATGGAGTGAAGGGAGAGAGAGTGAGTAAGGGGGAAAGAGGGAAAGGAAAATAGAAAGAGAGAGAAAACCAGGTTTGCATCGCTTTTTGAGCAGTGGGGTCATGATCTGCCAGTTGAGGCAGGTGACACAAATTTTCTGGGGCCTCCTCATTTCATTTCCGTAAATTTTAGGGGCCGCCCAGGGTGACCCGCGCTGCTGTCTGTCTGCACGCTTAACAGGAGACTTAACTGTGTCTGAGTCTAGCATGTGTTTCAGCCAGGATTCAGCCCATAAAGGCAGTCTGTCCCTCTTAAAGGGAAGCTGCACTGAATCACAGGAGGCTGCTGCTGCTGACTGTGAATGCTGCAATTGGAGAAAAGGTAGGTTGAATACTAGCACAGAGAGAGGGCTTTGTGATTCATGGATGTAGTGCTGGAGGCCTTGGTCATGGAGGGTGACAGGAGAAGAGAGGCCATGTATCAGTGGGGTGGGATGTAGACCCTCAAGAAACGCACTCCGAAGCGAATGGGAGCAGGTGGCCAGGGAGGTCAATGCAGGAAGCTTGGTCCCAGGACCTGGCAGCAGAGCCAGAAGAAGTAGAATGAGCTCACACGGGTGATCAATGTCAGTGAATTCATTTCCACATGGCATCTCCTACCCCCAACATCACCAACCTCTCACACTGCTCAATGTACCACACCCCCATCACTCACCCATCAGCAGGCCTTAACACTCAGGACTCACACCTAACATTTACATACTCCACATCACCTTTACATACCTTCCACTGAAACCAGCCTCACATCCACCTTTCACTGCCTTCACATACCACCAGCTATTCAGCTGTTGCAGGCATATCTCCCAAACACAGTGCAACACAATCACTGACATTCTGCTCTCTCTCTGACAGGCCAGGGAGCAGCAGTGAACTGTCGGGATCCAGGCTTACCTTCATCCCCTGAGCCTGAGGGAGGAGTTCATTCTCCACCTCATGGGAACGGCTGTGACAGAGCCCGCAGCATCCGGCATCACCGACAGCATTCAGGATGACGTTATGTTCCTGCCTTATGCCCCTTCTTAACTCCCACCTCCTCTTCATCCTGCTGTCTGGGATGATGTACAAGCTGCAGATGGTGGGACCATGGATGCCTCTGTGGTGTTTACGTGAGGTTGAGTAATTTGTGAAGAGCACGTTATAGATGTGGTCACCCCACAGATTAAGGGAAGAAGAATTACAGTCACGAAGAATCAGGCAGGTAGCACAGGAGACCCCAGAGTGCATCTCACTCTCCAACCAGTATTCAATACTGAGGAAAGTGATGTTGCATCTGGGGACTGCAGCCAGAGACAAGGCCATGGTACCCGGGATGTCTCAGCTGTACTGGGGGTGGGAGGGGATACAGTGAAGACTACAATGTTGACAGTGACAGGAGATTCGATAGTCACGGGAACAGACGAGCGTTTCTGAGGCCGCAGACATGCATCCAAGATGGTGTGTTTCCTCCCTGGTGTCAGGGTCAAGTTAGCCATCTCAAAGTCGTAATCTCCGGATTACTACCAGTATCCCGTGCGAGTGAGTATAGAAATAGGAGGATAGTACAGATGGATGTGTGGCTGGGAGGATGCTGCAGAAGCGGTGAGGTTTGCATTGCTGGGACACTGGGACCAGCTCTGGAGAATGTGGGATCTGTACAGGCCGGACGGTTGCACCTGAACAGAGCTGGAACTAATTTCCTTGCAGGGTGCTTTGTTAGTGCTATTGGAGAGGGTTAACACTAAATTGGCAGGTGTGTGGGAACCAGGAGTAAACATCAGAGAGGAATTCTAAAGTGCACAGAATACTGGGAGAGATGGATAACACTATAGTAGGGTTTAGAAAGTTATTAGTTGGGGTCTGAGTAAGGGAGGAAGTAGTAAAGTTTACATCAGGGTTGTTGTGCATGTATGTGAATACGGAGTGTGGTTAATAAGACTGGTGAGGTACAGGTGCAGATTGCCATATGGAAATATGATGTTGTGGCTATAATAGAGATCTGGCTCAAAGAAGGGCAGAACTGGGTGTTAAATATTCCTGGATACAAGGTGTTCAGGAAAAATAGGAAAGGGAGAAAAGCAGTAAGGGTGGTGGTATTGATTAAGGAGAACATTATAATGCTGGAGAGAGAGAAAGTCCCGGGGGCGTGTGTGGGGAGGTGGGAGTGGGGCTGGGTGGGTGCGTAGGTGGGTGAAGGACAGAATCTATTTGGATGGAGCTAAAGAACAAAAAAAGGTGCATTTACATTGCTCGGTGTTGTCTATAGGCCATCAGCTGATGGGAAGGATGTGGAGGAACAAATCTGCAAGAAAATTACGGAAAGATGCAAGAATTATAGAGTAGTTACAATGGGGGAACATTCATTATCCTAATATGGACTGGGATAGTAGTAATGTAAAGGGCAGAGGGAGGCAGGAGTTACTGCAGTGTGTGCAGGAAACTTTTCTACAACAATATGTTGCTAGTCCAATGAGAAAGGAGGCACTGCTAGACCTGGTTCTCGAGAATGAGCTGGACCCAAGTGGATTAAGTATCAGTAGGAGAACATTTAGGGGACAGTGATCATTGTATCATAAGGTTTAGGTTGACTATGGGAAAGGACAAAGAGCAATCCAGAGTAAGAATAATTAACTATGAGCAAGTCAACTTCAACAAGTCAACCGGTGTAAAACTTGAGCTGGGGCGAACAAATTAGAGTCAACGTTTGGCAGGAAAACAGGAGCTGAACAATGGGCTACCTTCAAAGAAGAGATAGTTCGGGCAGAGTTGTGGTAAACGGTTGTTTTTCACACTGGAGGACGGTGGACAGTGATGTTTTCCAAGGGTCAGTTCTCGGACCAACTGATTTTATTTTTGCTATATATATATAAATGAGATGGATCTTGGAATTCAGATTAGAATTTCAAAATTTTCCGATGATACCATGCTTGGAGGAATGGTAAACAGTGAGGATGATGCAAAATGCCTACAACAGGATATAGATAGGCTAGCAGAATGGCCAGAGAAGTGGCAGGTGGAATTTAATGCAGAGGAGTGTGAGGTGATGTATTTTGTCAGATGGAATAGGAAAGCAATAGAGACTTAATGGGGCAATTCTAAAGATTGTGCAGGAACTGAGGGACCTGGGGCTCTATATGCATTGATCTTTGAAGGTGGAAGAACATATATGGAGAGTGTTAAGCAAAGCCAATCAGATCTTGGGCTTCATAATTAGAGGCAAAGATACAAAAGCAGGGAAGTTATACTGAAACTGTATAAAGCTTTGGTTAGGCCTCAACTAGAGAACTGTGTCCAGTTCTGGTCAGCACACTTTAGGAAGAATGTAAAGTCCTTGAGGGGGTGCAGAGGAGATTTACCAGAATGGTTGCAGGGATTGGAGCGGGGGGTGGGGGTGGGGAGCGGGTTGGTTAGTTACAAGGTTAGATTGGAGAAGATGGAGTTGTTCTCCCTGGAGTAAAGGAGATTGAGAGAGGTATGATAAACGTGTACAAGATTATGATAGGCTTAGGTAAGGTAGACAAGGAAAAAGTCTTCTCATTATCTGATGAAACACGGACTAGGGGACACAGATGGAAGGTTTTGGATAAGAGATGCAGGTGGATATGAGGAAGAAATATTTTACACAGTGGATGGTAATGAGCTGGAACTCACTGCCCATGAGGGTGGTGGAAGCCGAGACAATCAATGATTTTAAAAGGAAACTGGATGGACAACTGAAGGAAGTGAACTTGCAGGGATACGGGGATTGAGCGGGGGATTGGGACTGCCTGAATTCTTCCACACAGAGCTGGCACAGAGGGGCAAAATGGCCTCCTTCTGTGTCGTACATGACTCCATGAGTCCATCAATTTCTACCACTCTATGTTGGATATGTCTCCTGCTCCTGCCTGGGAAGATCCAGATACATAGAAGTTCAATGAAACTGTGACCTTAACGGCCACTAACAGCTACGTCCTCACCCTGGTGTGAGGCTCCAGGTCGTGTTACAGGAGGTGACACAGCTCTGTGACCAGATCCTTATTGAATCAGAGTCACCTCACACATTGCTTCTGGGTTAGGTTTAGGTAGGAATAGTGCTCTTGGAAAACCCTGGGTGGGTAGGGCAGATCCCTTTCCTCCTCCCTCTTTACAGAGCATCCCCTCACTGCAGCCTCTGCTCCATTTGTTGTTCATGTTACAGACCCAGAGACACTGTAACTACAGGCCCCAAACCTCGTCCAGAGTTGAAATGACAAACTCAGTTGAGTGATCATTGCTTGAATGGGTAGGAGATTTGGAGACAGAGAAAGATTAGAATAGGTCAAAAACGTGGGGTTATTGCAGAGACTGGGCAGGGAGTTGTCACAGAGAGAGAGAATGTACAGTGAAACACGTGTGATCGTCATTGGGACTGGTTTGGGCATCTCGAGATAGATAGAAAGTTTACACCAGAACACGGTGTGCTCATCACTAAGAGCGGGGGTGGGGGGGGGGGGGTGGTGGGTGGGGTGGGGGGGGGGAGTTGGTGGCGGGCGGTGGGGGAGCTTTAAGAGAGTTTGAATAAGTAAAACCAGAAATACAATGCCATTAGCATATCACAGGAAATAGTCAATTGATAACCTGGCAGAGAAAAAAAAACAGGCACACCTGGGGAGACGGACATCCTAAGGATTATCGAGCACTACGATGGCGATGACGATTTAATTCTCAATAGAATATCTGAGGATGTCCAGAAATACAAATTTAAGATAAAAAAGGTTTGAGATAAGTTGGTTAATGGGGCACATCTCTGCACCTGACGGTTAAATAAAAGACACAAAGAATTGAAGGATGAGATGGACAGTTTACAGAAGGAAAATGAAGGTTGGTAGGAGAACATTGGCATCCTGTACAATCAGTTACTGTTGGATCAGGAGCCACATGATGGAGTATATTATCCAGAGAGAAAATTATAACAAATACTGGACCAAAACACTGAGTTACAGGCAGAAACTCCCAGACTAGGGGAGGAGTTAGAAGATGTGAGGAGGGGCTATGAGGGAATTAGACCCGTGTTAAAGCTCTGCCTCCCCTGAAGCTGACCACACCCTGTGTTGAGATAAAATCCGACAGTTTCAGACACAATCCGTCAACAGTGGGCAGTAGTGGCTGCTGTCTCCAAGCACAAAGTCAGATATCCCGGTTCTTCTTCAGACAACATATTTGTGAGCCTTACAGTCTCTGCTCAATCTCCTCCATACAAGGACGACATGATAACTGGAAATTACCAGGGTATGTACTAACCTGGGCCTAAACTGCAGACCAGTCTAAGAACAAGACTAACCACAGTCACTGACAGTGAGAGAGATGTCACCACCACAACCACACAGAGGTACCTTACAGCCGTTGAGTCTATGGCTCCAAAGCAGGAACTGGGAATGGTGCATATGAGCAGCAGCTCCCTCGATCTGAGTGTTCTGTGTTCCAATATCCAAATTATTTATATATATCAGAAAAATATCAGTGGTCCAAGCACTGCCCCTTGGGGAAACACCACTGTCTGACTTCCTCCAGTCTGAAAAAAGCAACTGTTTTCCACAACTCACCGTTTTGTCTCATTAAGCCAGTTTATTTTTTTATCCAAGCTGACACTGACCCTCTTATTCCATGAGAATCAATGAACTGTCCAGCTGTCACAAAGAAACTAGAAGTTCAGAATAAAATTAAGTGAAATGCTAAATGCAACAGTTAACTAACTTTATTGTATTTAGTACTCTGTACAAGTAGTACTCCCTAAAACTGGACTCTGTGCAAATTACTGGATTTAAGGTTTAGGAAGAGAATTCCAGAGCTCAGGGAAGAGAACAGAAAGTGCTGGAAATACTCAGTGGGTCTGGCAGCATCGGTGTAGAGAGAAACAGAGTTAATGTTTCAGATCTGTGACACTTCATCAGAACTGGTAAACGTTCGAAATGTTGATGTACAAGCTGCAGATGGTGGGATCATGGACCTCCTGCTTTCCATCACCCCCAATCCCTCACCCCAACCCTCCCCTTCTGATGTTATACTTTCCAATGATAACCCAATAATGCCAGCTTCCCAGTCACAGCAGCTCCAGGAGATAGAAAGAGAGCAGCAGCACAGCACTGATGGTGAAGACCCATCACTTGGTCTGACCCTCACAGTCACCAGATCAAATACTTACAGTGCGTGTAACTTAGAGGCTGATATAGAGTCGGAATCTGCACGTGGTGAGTCACCGAGCACGAGTGAGCTGCAGCCAGGCCAGGGGGAAAGGATAGTTTATGTGTCAGCTCAGCGGAGGACGAGGTCACAGACGAATTGTAATACACAGGACTCAGATGTGAACATTGCTGGAGCTGCTGCCCATGTCGAGGTGCTGAAATCCGAATCCGAGCTTTCACGTCACAGAGCTGCACGAGGACGTCCTGCAAGGCCATCTGCGGTCACCCCCAGTGAAACTCAGCCATGCTGCAGCCACTGGGGAAACACTATGTAGGTGAACTAGGCAAGTTGAGGAAATCCACAAGACTGGCACTAAGGGGATAAACAAGGGTGAATAGTTCAGTTTTGTTTGTACAATTGGATGTGTTGTTGGATAAAGAAGCTAATAAAAAGGTTTTTGTTGGTGGTGTTTGTTGCAGGATGGTGATAAAGGGGACACTGTGATGGGGCGTCTCAGATGGGTGTAATGGTGGAGAATGGGGGATCCAAGATGGGAAAGGGAGGTTGTCCGATGCGAACTGGAATCTTAGCAGGGACTCTCCGACAGCCTGTCCGGGTCGAAGGCATCCACGAAATATACTCCCTGCCTCCTCCTCCTCCTGAGTTGGCCTCCGGATTCCTGGTGCCAATGCCTGTGTACTCATGATGGTGAGGATTATGAAGGGTGCAGCAGAACACCATGAACTTGGACACCTGATCCAGTGTGTACTGGAGGACTCCCCCCGAGCGGTTCAGACATCGGAACCATTGCTTCACCTGGTGGTTTTGTGTGTGGGAAGAGGTGTCTAGAGTTTAGAGGTCATGAGCCACATTCTGGTTCTGCATGGAGGCCTGAAGTGTTGGGAATGGCTGACTGCTTCAGAATGAAGGTATGGTGGCTGCTGCTCGGATAGTGGACATCAACCAACATGATGTACTGGGCATGCTCACACACCAACTGTACATCAATGGAGTGAGAGTTGTTTCAGTTCCTGTGCCTCTCCCCATTGACATGGGGGCCCCGCAGAGATACCTACACCATCAGGAATTCTGCTATCCTGACAAAGCCACGGGACCTCTCATCCTGCTTCTCCCTGCTGAGGTAGCAGACGGTATAATTCACCTTACCCGACATAGGTGGTCTCCGTCACACAGCAGATACATCAATAGACAACATAGAGAGAGATAATGGATCCTTCAGCCGCTCTTGCCTGGATCAATCCTGATAAGAACATAAGAACTAGGAGCAGGAGTAGGCAGTTCAGCCCCTCTAGCCTGTTCTATCATTCAATATGATCATTGCTGATCTCATCTCGGTCTCTACTCCACTTTTCTGCCCGTTCTCCATAACGCTTCAACCCATTTCTAATAAAAATCTGTCCATCTCCTCCTTAAATGTACTCAAAGTCCCGGCATCCACCGCACTATGGGGTAGTGAATTCCACAGACTCACAACTCTTTGAGGGAAGAAATTTCTCTTCATCTCTGTTTTATATCTGCACCCCCTTTATCCTAATACTATGACCTCTCGCTCTAGATTGCCCCACAAGAGGAAACACCTTCTCTACGTCTACATTATCAATCCTTTAATGATCTTATATACCCCATTAGATCTCATCTCATTCTTCTAAACTCCAGAGAGTAAAGGAACAAACTGCTTAATCTCTCTTCATAAGAAAAACCCCTCATCCCTGGATTCAATCCCGTGACCCTCCTGTGAACTGTCTCCGATGCAACTACATCCATCCTCAAGTGAGCAGACCAAAACTGTCCGCAATACTCCAGGTGCGGTCTCATTAATACCTTGTCAGGTGCAGCAACACTTCCCTACATTCTATTCCTTTAGCAATAAATGCCAAAATTCAATTTGCTTTCCTTATCACCTGCTGTACCTGCAAACTAGTTTTCCGTGATTCATGCACGAGGGCACCCAGATCCCTCTGCACCGAAATACTCTGAAGTTTCTCTCTATTTAGATAATAATTTACCTTTCTATTTTTCTGACCAAAATGGATAACCTCACACTTAACCACGTTAAACTCCATCTGCCAAATTTTGTCCCAGTCCCCAAACCTATCCATATCAATTTGTAAATTTCTTATGTATTTATTGCAACTTACTAATCAATCTATTTAAGTGTCATCTGCAAATTTGGCAATAGTACCTTCTATCCCTGCATCCGTCATTGAGATAGAGTGTAAATAGTTGGGGCCCAAGGACCAAACCCTGAGGCACCTCACTAATTACATCTTGCCAACCAGAAAAAGACTCATTAATCCCGACTCTCTGTTTTCTGTTGGTTAACCAATCATCTATCCAAGCTAACAAATTGCCCCTAACACCATGTGATCTTACCTTCTGTATTATCCTTTTGTGTGGCACCTTATCAAATGCCTTCTGGAAGTCTAGATAGAATACTTCGACAGGATCCCCATTTTCCACATTTCTTGTCACAGCTTCGAAGCACTCTAGCAAATTCGTCAAACACGATTTACCCTTCATAAAATCTGACTCTGATGGGTAGATTTTGACTTTCTTAATGTCCTGTTATTACTTACTTAAAAATGGATTGTGACACTTTCCCAACGATAGATGTTAAACTAATTGGTCTACTGTTTCCTACATTAAGCCTCCCTCACCTTTTGGATAAGGGCGCTATACAGGCATTTTTCCAATCCACTGGAACCTTTCCCGCATGCAGGGAATCTTTGAATATTATAACCAATGGATCCACTATCTCCGCTGCTATTTCCTTTAAGACCCTAAGATGTAGGCCATCAGGCCCTGGGGATTTCTCTGCCTTCAATCACAATAGTTTGTTCAGTACCTTTTCCCTCGTGACTTATTTTTATTCATACATGGGATGTGGGCGTCGCTGGCTAGGCCAGCATTTATTGCCCATCCCGAATTGCCCTTGAGAAGGTGGTGGTGAGCTGCCTTCTTGAAACGCTGCAGTCCACTTGGGTTAGGTATACCGACAGTGCTGTTAGGAAGGGAGTTCCAGGATTTTGACCCAGCGATAGTAAAGGAACAGCGATATAGGTCCAAGTCAGGATGGTATGTGACTTGGAGGGGAACTTTCAGGTGGTGGTGTTCCCAATCATGTTATACCCTTATCCTTCTAGTTGGTAGAGGTCGTGGGTTTGGAAGGTGCTGTCTGAGGAGCCTTGGTGCATTGCTGCAGTGCATCTTGTAGATGGTACACACTGCTGCTACTGTGCGTCGGTCGTGGAGGGAGTGAATGTTGGTGGATGGGGGGGCAATCAAGTAGGCTGCTTTGCTCTGGATGGTGTTGAGCTTCTTGAGTGTTGTTGGAGCTGCACCCATCCAGGCAAGTGGAGAGTATTCCATCACACTCCTGACTTGTGCCTTGTAGATAGTGGACAGGCTTTGGGGGGTCAGGAGGTGAGTTACTCGCCTCAGGATTCCTAGTGTCTGACCTGCTCTTGTAGCCACGGTAATTCTATGGCTACTCCAGTTCAGTTTCTGGCCAATGGTAGCCCCTAGGATGTTGATAGTGGGGGATTCAGCGATGGTAATGCCAGTGAATGTCAAAGGGAGATGGTTAGATTCTCTCTTGTTGGAATCGCTCATTATCTGGCACTTGTATGGCACGAATGTTATTTTGCACTTAGCTCACGCCTGGATATTGTCCATGTCTTGGTGCATTTCTACACAGACTGCTTTTCAGTATCTGAGAAGTCACGAAGGGTGCTGAACATTGTTCAATCATCAGCGAACATCCCCACTTCTGACCTTATGATTGATGGAAGGTCATTGATGGATAAGCTGAAGATGGTTGGGCCGAGGACACTACCCTGAGGAACTCCTACAGTGATGTCCTGGAGATCAGATGATTGACCTCCATCAATCACAACCATCTTCCATTGCTCTAGTTTTGAATCCAGCCAGCGGAGGGCTTTCCCCTGATTCCCATTGACCTCAGTTTTGCTGGGGCTCCTTGATGCTATACTCGGTCAAATGCTGCCTTGATGTCAAGGGCAGTCACTCTCACCTCACCTCTTGAGTTCAGCTCTTTTAGTTTAGTTTAGAGATACAGCACTGAAACAGGCCCTTCGACCCAACGAGTCTGTGCCGACCATCAACCACCCATTTATACTAATCCTACACTAATCGCATATTCCTACCAAACATCCCCACCTGTCCCTATATTTCCCTACCACCTACCGATACCCGAGACAATTTACCTACCAACGTGCAAGTCTTTTGGCTTGTGGGAGGAAACCGGAGCACCCGGAGAAAACCCACGCAGACACAGGGAGAACTTGCAAAGTCCACACAGGCAGTACCCAGAATCGAACCCGGGTCCCTGGAGCTGTGAGGCTGCAGTGCTATCCACTGCGCCACTGAGCCGCTCCACTGCGCCACTGAGCCGCCCCTGTTTGAACAAAGGCTTTAATGAGGTCAGGAGCTGAATGGCCCTGGTGGAACCTAAACTGAGCTTCACTGAGCAGGTTCTTGCTAAGCAAGTGTCGTTTGATGGCACTGTTGAAGTCACCTTCCATCACTGTACTGATGATTGAGAGGAGGCTGATGGGGCGGTAATTGGCCGAGTTGGATTTGTCCTGCTTTTTGTGTCCAGGACATACCTGGGCAAATTTCCACATTGCAGGGTAGATGCCAGTGTTTTAGCTGTACTGGAACAGCTTGGCTAGGGGTGCGGCATGTTCTGGGCACAGGTCTTCAGTACTATTGCTGGAATATTGTCAGGGCACCATAACATTTTCAGTATCCAATGCCTTCAGTCTTTTCTTGATATCACGTGGAATGAATCGAATTAGCTGAAGTCTGTCATCTATGATGCTGGGGTATTCAGGAGGAGGCCGAAATCAGCCTCAACTCGGCCCTTCTGGCTGAAGATTGTTGCAAATGCTTCAGCCTTAGCTTTCACAGTGATGTGCTGGGCTCCCTCATCATTGAGGATGGCGATATTTGTGGAGCCACTTCCTCCAGGTAGTTGGATAATTGCCCACCATCATTCAGGGCTGGATGTGGCAGGACTGCAGAGCTTAGGCCTGATCCATTGCATTTGGGTTCGCTTAGCTCTGTTCGCTTAGCTTACGCAGTTTTACACGCAGATAGTCCTGGGTCGTAGCTTCATCAGGTTGACACCTCATTTTGAGGTATGCCTAGTGCTGCTCCTAGCATGCCCTCCTGCACGCTTCATTGAACCAGGGTTGGTCTCCTAGCTTGATGGTAATGGTAGAATGGGGAATATGCCGGGCCATGAGGTTACAGATTGTGGTTGAGTACAATTCTGCTGCTGCTGATGGCACACGACGCCTCATGGATGTCCAGTTTTGCATTGCTAGATCTGTTCGAAATCTGTCCCATTTAGCACGGTGGTAGTGCCAAACAACACGATGGAGGGAATCCCAAATGGGAAGTTGGGACTTTATCTCCACAAGGTCTGTGCAGTGGTCACTCCTACCAACACTGTCATGGACAGATGCATCTGCGGCAGGCAGATTGGTGAGGACGAGGTCACTAGAGGTGCTGCCGAGCCACTCTTGGTGATGGACATTGAAGTCCCCCACCCAGAATACATTTTGTGCCCTCGCCACCCTCAGTGCTTCCTCCAAGTGCTGTTCAACATTGAGGAATACTGACTCATCAGCTGAGCGAGGGCGGTAGGTGGTAATCAGCAGGAGGTTTCCTTGTCCATGTTTGATCTGATGCCATGAGACTTCGTGGGGTCCAGGGTCGTTGTTGAGGGCAAATCCGTCCCTTCTGTATGCCACTGTACCTCTGCTGGGTCTGTCCTGCCGGTGGGACAGGACATACCCAGGGATGATGATGGCAGTGTCTGAGACATTGCCCGTGAGTATGGCTTTTTCAGGCTGTTGCTTGAATAGTCTGTGGGAGAGCTCTCCCAACTTCGGCTGGGCTCCCAACAAGCCCCCAGATGTTAGTCAGGAGGACTTCGCAGGGTGGACAGGGCTGGGTTTGCCGTGGTCGTTCCCGGTCACTGCTAGGTGGTCCGTCCAGTTTCATTCCTTTTTATTGACTTCGTAGTAGTTAGTTACAACAGAGTGCCTTGCTAGGCCACGTCAGAGGGCATGTAAGAGTCAATCATATTGCTGTGGGTATGGAGTCAGGGTATGGACAGCAGATTTCCTTCCATTAAGGACATTAGTGAACCAGATGGGTTTTTACAGCAATCGACAATGGTCTCATGGCCATCACCAGACTAGCTTTTAATTCCAGATTTATTAATTGAATTCAAAGTCCACCTTCTGCTGTGGTGGGATTCGAACCCATGTCCCCAGAACAATACCCTGGGTCCCTGGTTTATTAGTCCAGTGACAATACCACTACACCACCGCCTCCCCATATTATGATTGTTCTAAATTCCTCTCTTTCTGTAACTTCTGCATTACCTGTTACTATTGGGATGCTACTAGTGTCCTCCACCGTGAAAACTGAGGCAAAATACTGATTTAGTGTCTCCACCATTTCTGTGTCCCCCTCTATCAACATCCCAGTCTCATCCTCCAAGGGACCAATATTCACTTCAGCTACTCTCTTACCTTTCATATACTTAAAGAAGCTTTTGCTATCCGCGTTTATATTTTGTGCTAATTTTCTTTCATAATGTACTTTTGCACTTTTTATTTATTTTTTAGTAACCCTTTGTTGATCTTTAAATATTTCCCAATCCTCCAGCCTGCCAGTGGCCTTTGCAATATGGTAAGCCTTAGTCTTTGTCTTCATGTTATCCTTAACTTCTTTGCTTAGCCATGGATGTCTTTCCCCCTCTTCGAATCTTTCTTCCTCTTTGGAGTACATTTTAGTTGGGAGGAATTGAATTTCTCCTGAAACATCTGCCACTGCCCATCAACTTTCCTCCCTTTTAGTCTTCCTGCCCATTCCACGAGGGCCAAATCAGTCCTCATGTCTATGTAATCACCTTTGTTTGACTCCAGAACGCTGGAGCGGGACTCCAGTTTCTCGCCCTCAAAATGGATTTGAAATTCCAGCAAGCTATGATCACTGTTCCGTAGAGGATCCTTAACTATGAGATCATTAATTAATCTCACCTCATTTCACAATGCCAAATCTAGAATAGCCTGCTCCCTAGTTGGTTCCACAACATATTGCTCCAAAACACAATCTCTGATGCATTCAATGAACTCTCCCTCGGGGCTACCTTTGCCAATTTGACTAAACCAGTCTATATACATATTAAAATCACCCTTGCCGTACCTTTCTCACAGGTTCTCACAGTATTTCTTGTTTATACTGTTCCCCACTGCGGGACTACTGTTTGGAGAACTATAGATTACTACCACCAGGGACTTCTTCCCCTTTTTATTACTTATTTCTCTGCACACTGAATCTACGTCTTGATCTCCGGTGCCTATATCATTTCTCACCATAGCACTGATATTTTTCTTTACTAACAATGCTACACCTCTTCCTTTTCCTTCCTGTCTATCCTTCCAAAATACTAAGTACCCTTGGATATTCAATTCCCGAACCTGAATTCCCTGCAACCACGTATCAGTTATCGCCAATAAATCATACCCATTCGTCTTCATTTGTGCTGTTAACTCATTTATTTTATTCCGAATGATTCCTGCATTCAGATACAAAGCTTTTAAGTTTGTTTGATTATCAATTTTCAAAGATACATAGAAGTTCAATGAAAGTCAGACCATATCAACCATTGACAGCTCCGTCCTCATCCTTGTGTGAGGCTCCAGTTCATGTTACAGGAGTTGACACGGCTCTGTGACCACCTCCTTATTGAATCTGATTCACCTCACACACTGCTCCTGGGTTAGGTGTAGGTGGCAAAAGTGCTCTTCGAAAACCCAGGCTGGGTAGGGAAGAACCCCTTTGTCCTCCCGCTTTACAGAGCTTCCCCTCTCTGCAGCCTCTGCTCCATTTGTTGGTCATGTTACAGACCCAGAAGCACTGTAACTACAGTCCCCATACCTCGTCCAGAGTTGGGTCACAAATCCTCTTTTTTCACTGAATCTTTGCAGCAGCTCCCAACACAACCTCCAGAAAACCATCCACAGCACCGCCACTAACTTTACAATAGCAGAAGTAAGTCAAAAGCCCCTCACCTGTAAGTTGGATGTCTGGTCCTTTTAAATAACACTAGAGGAGGTTCTTCATGCTGCTGAATGTACTTTCAGCTGAGAGTACTAACACAGGCAGTCAGTGGACATGCACAGACAAAGTGTCAAAGATATACATCAAAGATGTCAGATTAGCTGATTGACGTCAATTCAAACCCTTCCTCACACTAACAGCACATGCATGGTATACCCAGGCTAGATCCCTTCCCAGCATGGGGCACTATGCTGGAGACACGAGAAGTGGCTGGCTGTGCAGTGCACATCATTTTCTCTATCCAGGTTTCATCGCATTGGCACCAGTGCTGCCACAGAGTGAAAATCACAGCAGAGGAAGATATAGAGTGAAAGCAACTCACTTCAAAAAGGGAAATGGGAAAAGACTTGACGGCATAATGTTTTCAATAATATGTGAAATGGAAGGGAAATGGGACTAATTGGAAGGGTGAGACCATGAGAATATTAAAATTAAGGAGCTGCCAGACCGGGAGCCAATGTAGATCAGTGAGTACAGGGGTGATGGGTGATCAGGATTTGGTGTGAGTTAGGATACAGTCAGCAGAGGTTTATAACTGGGAGGGTGACCAGGATAGAATTGGAATAGTCAAGTGTGGATTTAACAAAGGCACAGATGAGGGCTTATTCAGCATATGGGCTGAGGCAGAGGTGATGATGGGTGATGTTACAGAGGTGGTAGTAGGTCGGGTTGGTGTGGGGGGGGGGGAATATGGTGATGAACTCATCTCAGGTATAAATATAAAACAGAGGTTCCAAACAGTCTCTTTCAGCCTCAGACAATGGATAGGTAGGGGAATACAGATAGTGCATATAGTGTGGACTTTGTGACAGAGACTGAACACAGTGGCTTACGTCTTCCAAAGATTTACATGTCAAGAAAACTAAATCAGTGAAATGTGGTTTATAGATCTAATGGTTGGATACAGAGACTTACCAGGGACACCAATAATAGCAAGGATGGGATAGTAAATCGTTTCAATCATTTTCAGAGCATAATAGATCCGAAATTCTAATATCATCCAAACATAATCAGCAGCAACCAGGCCAAACCAATAGGAGAAACTCCTGCTGCCCATTGTTGTAATTTTCCAATCTATTGTCCTCAGATTCTGACCCATTGTTGCAATATTAATATCTATTGTTCGGAGATTCTGATCGATCTTCTCGCTCTCTCTCTGCAGCCATGGATCTCTGTTAGTGCCGGGGGTAATGCTCCCACTGACACTATTAGTTAATACATTGAAAGGACTCCCTTATTAATCGAACAGGGAAAACCTCCAGTGACACAATTGGGGTCCATAGTGACTGACATTAATTACAGTCAATGAACAAACAGGTTCAGTTAACCCCTTTTTCTCCAACAATTTTTGTACCACAATAGTGTGAAAGTGTTCCTATGTCTAGTTGGGATATATGAGGTTTGTTGAAAAAAGGAATGGTGGAAATAGCAGAGGCACTGGCCAGAAGCTTTCAATCCTCCTTGGATCTGGGAGTGCTGACAGAGGACTGGAGGGTTGTAAATGTTACAACCTGCTTACAAAAGGAGACATGAACTGAACCCTGCAACTACTGACCAGTCAGTCTAATGTCAGTGGTTGGAAATTTCTAGAGGTCATAACCCTGTACAAACATATATTTTTCTTGGAAAAACATGGTATAATAAATAACAAACAGCACTGATAGGTTAATGACCAATCACGTCTGATAATCATGATCAAGTTCGTTGATAACATAACTGAGTGTTGAAGAGGATAGTGTGTTTTGTGTTATGTTTACGGACTTTCAAAAGGCCTGTGATCGAATGACATGTCATCGACTTGTTATGAAAATTTTGGAATAGCAATTTTTTAAAGTGTGAAAATAGATAAGTCCCCTGGGCAAGATGGGATTTATCCTAGGATTCTTTGGGAAGCCAGGGAGGAGATTGCAGAGCCGTTGTTGTTGATCTTTATGTCGTCATTGTCGACAGGAATAGTGCCGGAGACTGGAGGATAGCAAATGTTGTCCCCTTGTTCAAGAAGGGGAGTAGAGACAGCCTGGTAATTATAGACCTGTGAGCCTTACTTGGGTTGTGGGTAAAATGTTGGAAAAGGTTATAAGATATAGGATTTATAATCATCTTGAAAAGAATAAGTTCATTAGCGATAGTCAGCACGGTTTTGCGAAGGGTAGGTCGTGCCTCACAAACCTTATTGAGTTTTTTGAGAAGGTGACCAGACAGGTGGATGTGTGTAAAGCAGTGGATGTGGTGTATATGGATTTCAGTAAGGCGTTTGATAAGGTTCCCCACGGCAGGCTATTGCAGAAAATACGGAAGTATGGGATTGAAGGTGATTTAGAGCTTTGGATCAGAAATTGGCTAGCTGAAAGAAGACAGAGGGTGGTGGTTGATGGCAAATGTTCATCCAGGAGTTTAGTTACTAGTGGTGTACCGCAAGGATCTGTTTTGGGGCCACTGCTGTTTGTCATTTTTATAAATGACCTGGATGAGGGTGTAGAAGGGTGGGTTAGTAAATATGCGGATGACACGAAGGTCGGTGGAGTTGTGGATAGTGCCGAAGGATGTTGTAGGTTACAGAGGGACATAGAAAGGCTGCGGAGCTGGGCTGAGAGATGGCAAATGGAGTTTAATGCGGAAAAGTGTGAGGTGATTCACTTTGGAAGGAGTAACAGGAATGCAGAGTACTGGGCTAATGGAAAGATTCTTGGTAGTGTAGATGAGCAGAGAGAACTTGCTGTCCAGGTACATAAATCCCTGAAAGTTTCCACCCAGGTTAATAGGGCTGTTAAGAAGGCATATGGTGTGTCAGCTTTTATTAGTAGGGGGATCGAGTTTCGGAGCCACGAGGTCATGCTGCAGCTGTACAAAACTCTGGTGCGGCCGCACCTGGAGTATTGCGTACAGTTCTGGTCACCGCATTATATGAAGGATGTGGAAGCTTTGGAAAGGGTGCAGAGGAGATTTACCAGGATGTTGTCTGGTATGGAGTGAAGGTGTTCCGAGGAAAGGCTGAGGGACTTGAGGTTTGTTTTTCGTTGGAGAGAATGAGGAGTAGAGGTGACTTAATAGAGACATATAAGATAATCAGAGGGTTAGATAGGGTGGAGAGTGAGAGTCTATTTCCCCGGATGGTGATGACAAACACGAGGGGACATAGCTTTAAGTTGAGGGGTGATAGATATGGGACAGATGTCAGAGGTAGTTTCGTTACGCAGAGAGTAGTAGGGGCGTGGAACGCCCTGCCTGCAGCAGTAGTAGACTCGCCAACTTTCAGGGGATTTATGTGTTCATTGGATAGACATATGGATGAAAATGGAATAGTGTAGGTCAGATGGTTTCATGGTCGGCTGAACATCGAGGGCCGAAGGGCCTGTACTGCGCTGTAATGTTCTATGTTCTATGTTCTATGAAAAATGGAGCACATGGATTAATGTGACAGTCATAGCGTGGATATGACACTGACTCAGGGACAGAAAGTGGAGAGAAGTGATGAACGGTCATTGTTCAGACTGGTGGAGGGGGAGTATTCAGTGTTGTTTCTCAGGGGTTAGTATTAGAATCAGTGCTCTTCCTGACTTGTAGATAGATGTACAAGTGATAGAGACTTGTATGTAAAAAAACATAATTTCAATGCTTGCAGGTGACATGAAACTCATAAATAAGGATGGCAAAGGCGCAGACCACAGAATTATCCAATCTCACTGACTTAAATTTATTGTAGACTCTAATACAAATTAAAAATTATTTATCTCTCTCTCTTACTTATTTGTGTGATTTGCCTATGAGTGTGCACTTGAATGTGCACCGTATATTTTTATTATTTTATTCTGATCCAGTTTAGATTGTTAAGTATAATAAACTCACCTCTTGTTCAAACTCAAGAAAACCTGTCCGATTGGTTCTTTCACGATCACAATAAAGGTAAAAGGTAAAATACTCACTGAGGTTGTCAGCACGTCCACTGCTAAAAAGGAATAAATCCTGTTGCGAACAAATGAAAGATAGGACAAGAGGGGAGACTGAGACCTCTCCTCACCTGCTGTAACTGAAATGTGGAGGTTCTCGAGATCGTAACCCAACGACAAACGAGAAATTGGAAGTGTCATGGAGTCACAGAGTTATACAGGACAGAAACAGTCCATTCGGACCAGTGTGTCCTTGCCGGCCATCAAGCCTGTCCATTTTAATCCCATTTTCCAGCACCAGTCCAGTAACCTTGTATGCTATGGCACTTCAAGTGCTAATCGAAATACTTCTTAAATCTTGTAAGGGTCCTGCCTCTTCCACCCCTTCAGGTCGTGTGTTCCGGATTCCAACCACCCTCTCGGTGAATTTTTCTCCCTCAAATCACCTCTCAACCGCCTGCCCCTTAACTTAAATCAATGCCCCATGGTTACTGACACCTCCACTAAGGGAAAAGGTTTCTTCCTATCGACCCTATCTGTGCCCTCATAATTTGTCGTGCTTTCCGTCTCTCACCTTTTTTGAATAAAGGAGGTAGATTCGCAATAAGGGAGTTACATATAGAGTGAAGTAACTTGGTGCAGGCTAAAACCCCTCTCTGTTGAAAAGTTGAGTAATGTAGCAGGACAGTTTGGGATTACTCTCCGTCCAAAGCTAGGAAACCCGAAATCCTAAGACTTGTGGCCAACCATTTTTCACTTGAAGCTGAAGACTCAAACAGAGTTAGAATCACTAACAGATAGAGTAATGTTAGCTAAGGTAAAACTAGAACAGAAGAGACGAGAATTAGAATTCCAGAGAGCGTGAGAAAGAGCAGAGTGATTGTCAATAAAGGGAATAAGTAAGAGTGTTCCAGAAGGAGAAGGAGGAAAGGGAGTTAAGGTGGCTCAAACAACTCGATGAAGACCCAGTGCACCTGGTGAAGGCACAGCTAGTGTGGGAGCTGCCCCCAGCTCAGGACCGTGTTCTGAACTCTTAAACTTCTCCCAGTTCATTCCAAAGTTCAATGAGGAGGTTGTGAGAGAATTTTTCATCACTTTTGATAAGCTTGCAAAGCAGCTGAAATGGCCGGAAGACAGCTGGATGCTGTTTTTACAAAACATAATAACAGGGAAAGCCCATGGGGTTTATTCACTGCTGCCAGATGAAAGTTCATTAGATTATGAGGTGACTAAAAATGCTATCCTGGGTGTACATGAGATAGTATCGGAAGTGAACCGCCAATGATTCTGAACCCTCGGAAAGCAGCCTGACTAAACTGACCTCGAGTTTGAAGGAGTTACGCAGCTAAGGAATATAGGAACATAGGAGCTGAATTCAACCATTCAGCCCATCGATCCTGCTCGACTATTCAATATGATCCTGGCTGATCATCCTCTTCAATGCCTTTTCCCCACACTATCCTCATATCCCCTTATGTCAGTGGTATTTAGAAATCTGTCAATCTCTGTTTTAAACATACTCAATGACTGCGCTTCCATAGCCCTCTGGGGTAAAGAATTTCAAAGGTTCACAACCCTCTGAGTAAAGAAATTACTCCTCATCTCTGTCCTAAGTGGCTTTCAAATTGTGTCCCTTGGTTCTGGCTCCCTAACCAGGGGAAACATCTTAGCTGCCTTGTCTATCCCTTTAAGTATTTTGTAGGTTTCAATGAGATCACCGTTCATTCTTCGAAACTCGAGAGAATACATGTTCAGTTTCTTCAATCTCTTTCCGTAGAACAGTCCCGCCATCCCAGGAACAAGTCTGGTGAATCTTTGTTACAGTCCCTCTATGGTCATAATATCCTTCCTCAGATAAGGGGACCAAAACTGCACACAGTACTCCAGGTGCGATCTAACCAAGGTTCTATGCAATTGAATCAAGACTTCACTACTCCTGTATTCAAATCCTCTATCGATAAAAGTAACACACATTAGCCTTCCTAAATGCTTGCTGCACCTGCATGTTAGCTTTAAGTGACCTATTGACAAGGACACCCAGGTCCCTTTGTACTTCTACACTTTCTCATCTCTTACCATTTAAGAAATACTCTGCACATCTATTCATTCTACCCAAGTGGCCCACCTCACAGTTTTCCACATTATATTCCATCTACCATGTTCTTGCCCACTCACTAAGTCTGTCCAAATCCCCTTGAAGCCGTTTTGCATCTTCCTCATAACTCACATTCCCACCTAGTTTTGTGTCATCTGCAAACTTGAACATATTACTTTGGTCCCCATATCCAAATCATCGATATATATTGTGAACAGCTGGAGCCCAAGCACACATCCCTTTGGCACCCCACTAGTCACATCCTGCCAACGCAAGAATGTCCCGTTTATTCCTACTCTCTGTTTCCTGCCTGTTAACCAATCCCTACTGCATGTCAGTATATTACCTCCTTTCCCATGTGTTTTAATTTTGCTTACCAAGCTCCTGTGGGGCACTTTATCAAATGCCTTCTGAAAATCCACCGGCTCCCCTTTTCTATTCTGTGAGTAACATCCTAAAAAAATCTCCAACAGGTTCGGCATGAATGATTTCCTATTCATAAATCCATGTTGACTCTGCCCAATCAGATCCATTTATCACATACTTTAGAATAGATTCTAGCACTCTCCCTCATACTGATGGAAGCCTAACAGGTCTGTAATTCCCAATGTTCTCTTTCCCTCGCTTCTTAAATAGTGGGGTGACATTTGCGACCTTCCAATCTGCAGGAAGCGTTCCAGAATTGATGGAATTTTGAAAGTGGATCACCAATATGTCTACAATCCCCATAACTACTTCCTTCAACACTCTGGGATGTAGAATATCAGATCTTGATGAATTATCAACCTTCATCACTATTAAATTCGCCAATACAACTTCTTACTAATACTAATTTCCCTCAATTCCTCATTCTCCCAAATCCCTTGGATCTCTAATTCTGGGAGATATCTTGCATCTTCCACAGTGAAGAAAGACACAAGATAATCATTTAGCTTCTCTGACATTTCTCTATTCTCCATTATAAATTCTCCTGACTCTGCCTGTAATGGACCCACATTTGTCTTTGCTAAATACTTCCTTTATACGTACCTATAGAAGATTTTGCAATGCATTTTTGAGTTTACTTTTGACCAGTAGATATGGAGACTCAAGATAGAGCCCACATATGAAAACCTCAGAATGGTGATCCTTCTCCAGGAGTTTCCACTGTATTAAGGCAGGCCACCTCCCATTAAAACCCACATAGAGGAACAAAAGGTTCAAAGAGCCAGACAGGTTGCAATTCTGGCCGATGACTTTTCCTTGGTACACAAGGCCTTACCCCAAATGTAAACACTTCCCCAGTCACTCCAAAGACCCGAGAATAAAAGGTGGGAGGGTGATAGGAGCCCGAACAACCATGGGCAAGAAGGAAAGGCTGGACACACAGGGGACCCTCCTCAGGCCAAATTGGATATTACTGAGAGCAGGAGGAATGGCCGAGACCTGTGTGTTTCCACTGTAATAAGGCAGGTCATCATCGAGCTGAATGCTGGAAGTTATGGGAAAACCTGTAGCGTTAATCAGGGTCCACCAGATCAGTGCATGAAAAGGGGCCCTGATGGAAAGCACGGCAGATCAGGCTGTGTCTTTTCATCAATCAGACCCAGTGAAATTGTGGATGAAGAGTGGACAGTGGTTCACCAGATAGTGGTGCCACTGAGGTACCTTAATATTTCTTCAAGAATGGCCCACGAGATTCCAATGACTGGACATGTCATTGCATGAAAAATCAAAGCCCGAAAAAGACAGTATTTTGACTGGTCACAACTCCACAAAGATGTGGTGGAGTTCTGTAAAACTGCTCACACATGTCAGGTTCTGGGGAAGTCCCAACCTGCAATAAAACCTGCACCCCTAATTCCCATACCAACTTTTGGGGAACCCTTAAACATAATGCTGGTGAATTGTGTGGGACAACTACTGAAAACAAAACGGGATTACCAGTATCTTCTCACCATTATGGATGTGGTGACCCGATTCCCAGAGGCCATTCGCCCGAAGAACCATCTCTGCCAAGGTAGTGGTGGAGGGGCTAACCCAATTCTTTACTCGATATGGGCTGTCTGCTGAGATCCGGGTGGAACAGGGCACACATTTTACGTCCAGTATTTTTGAAAAGGTCATGGGTATTCTGGACATAACCCTGCTAAAGTCCGCAGCCTATCACTCACTGTCACAAGGGGCTTTGGAGCAGTACCACCCGATCCTAAAGACAATGATCAGGCCATACTGCTATGAGTTACCCCATGACTGGGACAAAGGGTTGGGATTTCTCCTGTTGGATACCAGGGACTTATCCAATGATTCCACTGGCTTTAGTCTGTTTGAATTAGTTTATGGAGACAAGGTGAGAGGTCCTCTTAAACGAATCAAGGAGAGGTTTTTGGGACACAGGGATGAGTCTTCCATTTTAGACGACATTTCCATGCTCTGGGAGCGGCTCACGAGAGCCTGTGCAATGGCTCAGGAACACCTAATGACCTCTCAGACAGCTATGAAAAGATAAGGAGACAGAAATGTCAAGGCTGGAACGTTTCAGCCCAGAGACCATGTATTGTTACTACTCCCAATTCAGGGTGAACCCCTGAAATCCCAGTTCAGTGGTCCATATCGAGTGACAAAAGGAAAATTCAGGGAAATTATTTAATTGACACCCAGACGAAAGGAAAACAAGTAAAGGCTGTGGAGGGGACAGACACGTACAGATCTGTCAGACAGTCAGGAGCGAAGGATTGGAAAGGACAGTGAGGACAGGTTAGAGGAGGGCCAGGAGTACTCCCAACTGGAACCCCCCGCTCTCCGATTAGTCAACCCTGAAATGCTAGATAGATTAGACCCCACGCTCTCCTCCTTAAATGCAGGTCAAAGAGGCACCCTGAAAAGGCTCAGAACAGCATTTACAGAAAAGCGCAAGGGCAAGGAAAGTTCCCAAAAACGGTGGCAATGGTATGGGAGATGCCTTACCTAGTCAAAGTGCCGCAAGAGAGTGCAATGAAAGTTGGGCAGACACTTGCGAGCGGTAATGTCCCCAAGGACATAGGGCAGATCAGAAAAAAGATGCTCCCCATTGTAAAGGGAAAAGTGAAGGGAAAATACCCTCAAGTAAACAGCACTTGTGTACCTCACCAGAAAGCTAAAAGTAAGGTCAGTGTGGATCTACCCACTGAAGAACCCAATGATCAGGTCCCAAACCCAAAGCTCATCAAACCCAACAATTTCAAAGCAGAACTCAGCAAGAACAGCCAGGATCAAATCTGACACATAACCATCCTCGTCAAAACTCCAACACAATTAGATCAGTACACCTGTAACAGACAATGTCAGCTGCAGTAAATCCAAGATTAATGTGTAAATTTGTGAAGTTATTATTGAGAATGAATGTGGGTTTCCTTCTATTTCTTCCCACAATTCTGTCATGAAATGTTCCTATTCTCACTTTTCTTTCCATGTGCTGCGGCAGTGTCAAGATAACACTATGTGCCAAATGAGGAATTTTAATTCATCAGTTGGAAACTTACACTAAACATTTAATGGAGAAAATCCTGCAGTTAACCTTGAAAAAACAGGCAGCCAAGAGGCCACCACAATTGTTATCTGAAACACCTTTTCACATTCCAAGGCCTCCAACAGGAGACACATATATTATGAGCCTGGACCGAAATCACTGGCTTGCTCTAGTGCTTCATTTACCTAAGCTTACAATCATTAACACGGCATACGAGGCCATCCTGACACATTGACTTTGAAAGAGCAAACTTCTCCAACAGTAAATAGTGGTATTCTGAGCCCTGGGGAGATATAATTTCTAATCTTGAATCTCATTATAAGGGTACAAAGATTACACTGCGGCAGTCATGAGACCTTCTGTCCATCTCTGTGAAAGCTGGGAGTTTCCCCTGGACAAAGACAGACAAGCCAGTGATTCAAACTGTGCAGAAGCAGAAGGATTGTGCCCCCGCTCCACCCCCCCTCCACCCCCGCACCTCTCAGTCCGTCTCTCTCTCCAGATAACATCACAAGTTTGAAAAAAACATGCGACTGTGGGCCCTCCAAGCCTTCCGATTGCTGCAGACAGAGTAACCAGTTGAAGAAAGTCACCTACAAATATGCCTCCAAGAAAACACTGAGCCATGTGTGCCTGCCACAAATGCACTTCAACCAGCCAAAAACTTCAGGAATACAATTTCAGCCAGAAGACCACCGAATCGTCCAACCTCACAGAATAACAAAGAAGAAATGACAAAGAACAGTGCAGCACAGGAACAGGCCATTCGGCCCTCCAAGCCTGCACCGATCTTGATGCCTGCCTAAACTAAATCCTTCTGCACTTCCGGGACCCATATCCCTCTATTCGCATCCTGTTCATGTATTTGTCAAGATGTCTCTTAAACGTCGCTATCGTACCTGCTTCCACCACCTCCCCTGACAGCAAGTTCCAGGCACTCACCACCCTCTATGTAAAAAACTTGCCTCGCACATCCCCTCTAAACTTTGCACCTCGTACCTTAAACCTATGTCCAATAGTAACTGACTCTTACACCCTGGGAAAAAGCTTCTGACTATCCACTCTGTCCATGCCGCTCATAACTTTGTAAACCTCGATCATGTCAGCTACCAGGAAGGTTATATAGTCTGGGGCTGTTCTCCTTGGAACAGAGAAGGCAGAGGGGAAATGTGATTCAAATGTACAAAATTGCGTGGGGCCTGGATAGAGTGGAGGTGAAGGGTCGATTCACCTTAGCAGAGAGATCAGTGACGAAGTGGCATAGATTTAAAGTGCTTGGTAGAAAGACTATAGGGGAGATGAGGACTTTACTTTCTCCCAGAGGGTGGTGGGAGTCTGGAATTCATTGCCCGAAAGGGTAGTTGAGGCAGGAATCCACAACTCATTCCAAACGGAATATGCACCTCATGTACCGTAATCTATCAAATGCTGGAAGGTGGGATTAGAATGGGTGGATCGTTTTCAGCTGGCATTGACACGATGCGCCAAGTGGTCTCTTTATGTGCTATAAACTTTCTATGATTCTAAGATGCAACTCAGGCAATGTTGAAAGACGAGGTAGGTCAGATACTAGACTGGTTTAAAATTGAGAAAGAGGAAGTATTAGATTAGCTATCTGTACTTAAAGTGGATAAAAACCAGGACCAGATAACATGCATCCAAGGATACTGACGGAAGTGAGGGTGGAAATCGCAGAGGTACTGACCATAATTTTTCAATCTTCCTTAGACTCGGGGGTTATGACAGAGGGCTGGAGAATTGCAAACGTTACACCCTTGTTCAAAAGAGGGTGTAAAATTAAGCCCAGCCACAACAGTTAAACCAGTCAGTTGAACTACAGTGGTGGGAAAACTTCTAGAAAAAATAATTTGGGACAAAATCAATAGTCACGTGGACAAATGCGAGTTAATAACGGAAAGCCAGCATGGATTTCTTAAGGGAAAATCTTGTTTAACTAACTTGCTGGAGTTTTTGAGGTGTTAACAGAGAGAGTTGATGAAGGCAATGGTGTTGATGGGGTTCACATGGACTTTCATATAACAGTCTATTCAGATTCAATTGAACCATTACTTCGATCTTGGAATTCAGAGTAGAATCTCACAATTTGCCGATGACACCAAACTTGGAGGAGTGGTAAACAGTGAGGATGATCTAAACTGCCTACAACAGGATAGAGATAGGCTATCAGAATGGGCAGAGAAGTGGCAGGTGGAATTTAATACAGAGGAGTGTGAGGTGATGCATTTTGGCAGGAGCAATAGTGTGCGGCTATGCAGACAGAATGGTACAGTTCTAAAGAGTATGCAGGAACAGATGGACCTGTGTGTGGATGTGCAGAGATCTCTGAAGGTGGCAGGACATATTGAGAGAATGACTACAAAGCATATGAGATCTTGAGCTTCTTAAATAGAGGCATAGAGTACAAAGCAGGAAGTTCTGCTGAAAATGTATGCAACTCTGGTTAGGCCCCAAGTGGAGTATTGTGTCCAGCTCTGGTCATCATACTTTAGGAAGGATGTGACTGTTCTTGAGAGGGTGCAGAGGAGATTTACCAGAATTGTTCCAGGGATGGGGTTTTTGTTACAATACTAAGTTGGAAAAGCTGGGGTTGTTCTCCCTGGAGTAATTGCGATTGAGGGAACATTTCCTAGAAGTGTATAAGATTACAAGAGAATCACAGAGAATCACAGAGCTGTTACAGCACAGATGGAGCTCATTCAGCCCATTGCATCTGCACCTGTTCTCCGAGTGAGTAATTCACTTAGCGCCATTTACCTGCCTTTCCCCCATAATCCTACACATTCTTCCTTTTCAGGTGTCTAAATAATTCCCTTTCGAATGTGTCAAGAGAACCTCTTTCAATCACACTCTCTGACAGTGCATTCCAGATCCTAACCACTAACTGTGTGAAAATATTTTCCTCATGTTGGCATTGCTATTTTTAAAACCAAATACATTAAATCTAAACCCATCCGTTCTTGATCGTTTGACGAGTGGGAACAGTTTTTCCCTACCTACTCTGTCCAGACCCCTCATGATTTTGAAAGGTTTAGATAAGATATAGACAAGGAAAAACTGTTCCCATTAACTGATGAAACACGGACCAGGGAACACAGATGGAAGGTCTTGGGTAAGAGATGCAGGGGGAATATGAGGAAGAGTTTTTTTACACAGTGGATGGCAATGAGCTGGAACTCATTGCCCATGAGGGTGGTGGAAGCCGAGACAATCAATGACTTAGGAACATAGGACCATAAGAGCAGGAGTAGGCCATTCAGCCCATCCAGCCTGACCTGCCATTCAATATGATCGTGGCTCATCATCCACTTCAATGCCTTTTCCCCACACTATCCTCATATCCTTTTATCTCATTGATATTTAGAAATGTGTCAATCTCTGCTTTGAACATAAACAATGACTGAGCTTCCACAGCCCTCTAGGGTAGAGAAATCCAAAGATTCACAACCCTCTGAGTATTGAAATTTTTCCTCATCTCTGTCCAAAGTGGCTTCCCACTTATTTTGAAATTGTGTCTGCTAATTCTAGATTCCCCAACCAGGGGTAACATCTTAGCTGCATCTACCCTGTCTATCTCCTAAAGTATTTTGTAGGTTTCAATGAGATCACCTCTCATTCTTCGAAACCATAGAGAATAGTTTCCCCAATCTCTCTTCATAGGACAGTCCCGCCATCCCAGGAACAAGTCTGATGAACCGTCGTTGCACTCCCTCTATGGCAATAATATTCTTCCTACGGGCGGCACAGTGGCGCAGTGGTTAGCACCGTAGCCTCACAGCTCCAGGGACCTGGGTTCTATTCTGGGTACTGCCTGTGTGGAGTTTGCATGTTCTCCCTGTGTTTGCGTGGGTTTTAGCCGGGTGCTCCAGTTTCCTCCCACATCCAAAGACTTGCAGGTGATAGGTAAATTGGCCATTGTAAATTGCCCCTAGTGTAGGGAGGTGAAAGGGAATATGGGATTGCTGTAGGGTTAGTATAAATGGGTGGTTGTTGGTTGGCACAGACTCGGTGGGCCGAAGGGCCAGTTTCAGTGCTGTATCTCTAAAGTAAGGGGACTAAAACTGCGCACAATACTCCAAGTGCGGTCTAACTAAAGTTCTGTACAATTGTAGCAAGCCTTCACTACTCCTGTACTCAAATCCTCTTACGATAAAGGCTAAGATGCCATTAACCTTTGTAATTGTTTGCTGCACCTGCATGTTAGCTTTCAGTGACTTATTGACAAGGACACCCAGGACGCTTTGTACATCTACACTTCCTAATTTATCATTTAGGAAATACTCTGCACATCTATTCCTCCTACCAAAGTGGATTACCTTCTATTTTTCAATATTATATTCCACCTAACATGTTCTTGCCCACTCACTAAGTCTGAACAATTCCCCTTGAAGCGGCTTTGCATCTTCCTCACTGTACACATTCCCACCTAGTTTTGTGTCAGACGCAAACTTGGAAATATCACATTTGGTCCCCACATCCAAATCATTGAAATATATTGTGAACAGCTGAGGCCCAATCTCTGATCTCTGCAGTACCCCACTAGTCATAGCATGCCAACGCGAAAATGATCCGTTTATTCCTACTCACTGTTTCCAATCTGTTAACCAATCCTTAATCCATGCCAGTATATTACCTCCTACACCATGTATTTTAATTTTGCGAAGCAAGCTCCTTTGGGGGTTCTACAAACCTTCTGAAAATACAAGTATACTATGTCTGCCAACTCCTCTTAATCAATTCTGTTGTTCTAATTCACAAAATCTCCAACAGGTTCGTCAAACATGATTTCCCATTCATGAATCCATGTTAACTTTGCCCAATCAGATCATTATTATCCAAATGTCCATTTATAACATCATTTAGAATTGATTATAGCAGGTTCCCAACGATTAATGTAAGGCTAACAGCTTTGTAATTCCCTGTTTTCGCTCTCCCTCCCTTCTTATATAGTGGGGTGACATTTGCATCCTTCCAATCTGCAGGAACCACTCCAGTTTTTGAAGATGATCAGCAATGCATCCACTATCTCCATAGCTATCTCGTCAACACTCTGGGACGTAGAATATCAGGTGCTGGGGACATACCAACCTTCAGCCCCATTAATTTCTCCAATACAACCTTCTTAGTAATACTAACTTCCTTTAATTCATTGCAGTTCTGAAGAAGGGTCACTGACCTGAAACGTTAACTCTGCTTCTCTCTACACAGATGCTGCCAGACCTGCTGAGTGTTTCCAGCATTTCCTGTTTTTATTCAAGATTTCCAGTATCCACAGTATTTTACTTTTAATTTCCTTCAATTCATCATTCCCCCAATCCCTTGGATCTCTAATTCTGGGAGATTTCTTGTATGTGTCTCGGTGAAGACAGACACAAAATAATCATTTAGCCTCTCTGCAATTTCCCTGTTCCCATTATAAATTCTACTGACACTGCCTGTGATGGACTCACATTTGTCTTAGCCAAATGTTTCCTTTTTATGTACCTGCAGAAGCTTTTTACAGTCCGTTTTTATATTTTTCCAGCTAACATTCATATTTTATTCACCCTTTCTTTATCAGTTTCTTCATTCTCCTTTGGTGTATTCTAAAATCCTCCCAATTCTCAGGTTTACTACAATTTATGACAACTTTATTGTCCTTTAATAGAGTCATAACGTCATAGAGAGATACAGATACGGCCCTTCGGCCCACCGAGTCTGTGCCTGCCAACAAACACCCATTTATATTAATCTGACATTCATCCCATATAACTTACCACATTCCCACCATTCTCCTACCACCTACCTACACTAGGGGCAATTTACAATGGCCAATTTACCAAGCAACCTGCAAGTCTTTGGTTGTAGGAGGAAATTGAAGCACTCGGCTGAAACCTACGTGGTTACAGTAGAACTTGCAAACTCCACTGAGGCAGTACCAAGAACTGAACCCGGTTGCTGGAGCTGTGAAGCTGCAGTGCTAACCACAGTTTTAATCTTATACAATCCTTAACTTCCTTTGTTGTCCACAGTTGACTGCCTTTACTTTTGGGATTTATGTGCCTGCCAGCAATGTATAGGTGCTGTAAGCTATATAATATTTATTTAAAGACTATCGATTGCCTATGTACTATCATACCTTTTAATGTATTTTTCCAATCCACCTCGGGCAATTTGCCCCTCATACCTTCATAACTTCTTTTGTTAAAATTTAACACCCTGGCTTAAGAGTGAACCACCTTACTTTCAAGCATAATGTAAAATTCTATCACATTATGGTAATTCATCCCTAAAGGTAACTTTCCAATAAAAATATTAATTATCCTTGTCTCATTACATAATACTAGATCTACAATAGCCTGTTTTCTAGTCGGTTCCTCAACATACTGCTCTAGAAAACCATCCCTAACACAGTCTATAAACTCGTCATTCATAGCATTTGTTCTCATTAGGTTACCCAGTCTATATGAGGATTGAAGTCACCCATGATGACTGTATTGCCCATGTTATATGATTCTCTCATCTCCATTAATGCCATTCCCCACAAAAACACTACTGTTTGATGGCCTACAAACAGCTCCTACCAGTGTTTTCTTCCCCTTGTTGTTTCTTAGCTCCACCCAAATAGATTCCATATTTTGTTCTTCAGAACTGAGATCCTCCCTTACTAATGTACTGATTCCATCCCTTATTATCAGAGCAACATTATGTCCTTCCCCTTTTTGCCTGTCCTTCCTAAAGGTCGAATCTGCTTGCGTATTCAGTTCTCAGTCTTGGTCACCCTGTAGCACATTTCCGTTATGACAATTGGATCATACTCATTTACCTCTATTTGGGCCTTTAAATCATCTACCCTGTTCTGAATACTGAGTGCATTCAGCTACAGTGCCCATAACCGTGTCTTATTGACATTCTGCATTCTAGTTGATGCTCACCTTTGTTTCACCTACCTTCGAATGTCACCTTCTACTTTTCTATCTCCTGTTACTAGCTTTATTTCCTCTCAATTTGATCCTTCCTCCCAATTTCAAAAGAAAACTGGATGGGTGCTTGAAGGAAGTGACCTTGCAGGGCTACGGGATTGAGTGGGGGAGTAAGACTGACTGAATTGCTCCACAGAGAACCAGCACGGTCTCGATGGGCCTAATGGACACCGTCTGTGTGGTAAGTGACTCTGACTCTATCACTGTCTATGACTGAATGCTGGATATGTCTCCCATTCCTGCCGGAAAGATCCGGATACATAAAATGTCAATGAAACTGTGACGTTAACAACCACTGACAGCTCCGTCCTCACCCTGGTCTGAGGCTCTAGTTCTCTTTTAAGGAGGTGACATAGCTCTGTGACCACCTCCTTATTGAAACAGAGTCACCTCACATACTGCTCCAGGCTTAAATGTTGGTAGCAAAATTGCTGTTGGAAAACCCGGCGTGGGTAGGGCAGAGCCCCCTCCTCCTCCCTCGTTACAGAGCGTCCTCACTCTGCAGCTTCTGCTCCATTTGTTGGTGATGTTTCAGAGCCAGAGACACTGTAACTACAGTCCCCATACCTCGTCCAGAGTTGGGGCACAAAATCCTCCCTGAATGTTTGCAGCAGCTCACAACACAACCTCCAGGAAACCATCCACAGCACCTTCCACTAAATTTACAATAGCAGAAGTAAGTCAAAAGCCCCTCACCTATAAGTTGCATGCCTGGTCCGTTTAAATAACACTAGAGGGGGTTCCTGCTGCTGCTGCTGCTGAATGTATGTTCAGCTGAGAGTGACTAACACAGGCAGTCAGTGAACATGCACAGACCAAGTTTCAAAGACGTACATCAAAGCTGTTGGAATGGTACATTGACATCACATTCAAAACCATCCTCAAATGAACAACACATACATGGAACGATTGACCTAGAGCCCTGCCCAGCGTGGGGCATTGTGCAGGCCACAGTAGAAGTGGCCATCTGTGCAAATCACACTAACAGCACATACATGGTGCTATTGACCTAGAGCCCTGCATCAAAGCTGCTGGAATAGCAGTTTGACATGACATTCCACAACTCCTCGTGCTACTGGTGCACACTATGTACACCCAGGCTAGAATACTACACAGCATGGGACAGTGTGCAGGCCACACCGGAAATGGCTGGGAGCTCAGCTCATACCCTTTTATAGATCCAGGCTTCCACAGTGTGGGCAACAGTGCTGCTGTAAGAGCTAAAAAATCACCACCAAGAAGAGATAGAGAGGGAAGGAAATTCACTTTAAAAGGGGACATGGAACTCGACTTGATGGAAGATTTTCAAGAATATGGGAATGGACAGACGAATGGGACTAATTGGAGGGGTGAGGCCATGGAGGGATTCAAACACAAGAATGAGAATATTAAAATTAAGGGTGTTGCCAGACCGGGAGCCAATGTAGATCAGTGAGCACAGGGGTGATGGGTGATCGGGATTTGGTGTGAGTTAGAACACAGGCAGCAGAGTTCTGGATGGGCTGTGGTTTATAGAAGTTTATAACTGGGAGGGTGACCAGGATAGAATTGGAAAAATCAAGTGAATAAAGGCACAGATGAGGGTTTATGCAGCAGATGGGCTGAGGCAGAGGTTGTAATGGGTGATATTACAGAGGTGGTAATAGGCAGGGTTGGTGATGGAACCGGAACCGAAGAAGGGTCACTGACCCGAAACGTTAACTCTGCCTCTCTTTCCACAGATGCTGCCAGACCTGCTGAGTGAATCCAGCATTTCTTGTTTTTGTTGTCACTGCCATCACCATGCCCAGGTATGCACTACAGGGGTTCAAGAAGACAGCTCAGCACCACCTTCTCAAGGGCAATTAGGGATGGGCAATAAATGCTGGCATAGCCAGCGACACTCACATCCCATGAAAGAGCGAATAAAAGAAATGCCCTGTGTTTAGCTAAAACCCAACAGCTTCAGACACAATCAGTCAACAGTGGGCAGTAGTGGCTGCTGTCTCCAAACACAAAGCTGGATATCTGCGTCCTTGTTGGGACAAAACTGTACGATTGAGTTTATTTTATGATAGGACTGTTAGAACGTAGTTTGCATTTCCTTCAGTATAACAGTTAAAATAGTATTCTGTATGTAACATAACCACAACGCATGATGTTAGCTAAATATCTGGACAAGTCCTGACCTGTTGAGACCCTTTATTTTGAAGTTGTTAGACTGTGGATTATCCCAGGGAGACTGCTGGTTTTTAAACGGTATAAAACTGTAAACAATGCCCGTGTGGACAAGAAGCTGTGAAATGAGATATACAAAGAACAAATAACAAAGAAAGTTACAGCACAGGAACAGGCCTTTCGGCCCTCCAAGCCTGCGCCGATCCAGATCATCTATCTAAACATGTCGCCTATTTTCTTTTTTTTACTTCCTGCGCATTCATTTATCTGTCTGGATACATCTTAAAAGTCGCTATCGTGCCCGCGTCTACCACCTCCACTGGCAACGCATTCCAGGCACCCACCACCCTCTGCGTAAAGAACTTTCCACGCATATCCCCCCGAATATTTTCCACTCTTACTTTTAACTCGTGACCCCTAGTAATTGAATCACCCCACTCTGGGAAAAAGCTTCTTGCTATCCATCCTGTCGATACCTCTCATGATTTTGTACACCTCAATCAGGTCCCCGCTCAACCTCCGTCTTTCTAATGAAAATAATCCTAATCTACTCAACCTCTCTTCATAGCTAGCGCCCTGCATACCAGGCAACATCCTGGTAAACCTCCTCTGCACCCTCTCCAAAGCATCCACATCCTTTTGGTAATGTGGCGACCAGAACTGCACGCAGTCTTCCAAATGTGGCCGAACCAAAGTCTTGCACAACTGTAACATGACCTGCCAACTCTTGTACTCAATACCCCGTCCGATGAAGGAAAGCATGCCGTATGCCTTCTTGACCACTCTGTTGACCTGCGTTGCCACCTTCAGGGAATAATGGACCTGAACACCCAAATCTCTCTGCACATCAATTTTCCCCAGGACTTTTCCATTTACTGTATAGTTCACTCTTGAATTGGATCTTCCAAAATGCATCACCTCGCATTTTCCCTGATTGAACTCCATCTGCCATTTCTCTGCCCAAATCTCCAATCTATCTATATTCTGCTGTATTCTCTGACAGTCCCCTTCACTATCTGCTACTCCACCATGCTTAGTGTCGTCTGTAAACTTGCTAATCAGACCACCTATACTTTCCTCCAAATCAGTTTTGTATATCACAAACAACAGTGGTCCCAGCACGGATCCCTGTGGAACACCACTGGTCACACGTCTCCATTTTGAGAAACTCCCTTCCACTGCTACTCTCTGTCTCCTGTTGCCCAGCCAGTTCTTTATCCATCTGGCGAGTACACCCTGGACCCCATGCGATTTCACTTTCTCCATCAGTCTATCATGGGGAACGTTATCAAACGCCTTACTGAAGTCCATGTATACGACCTCTACAGCCCTTGCTTCATCAATCAACTTTGTCACTTCCTCAAATAATTCTATTAAGTTCTATATGTACATGTGAATGCCATTAAGTTGTTACGGTGGTTGAATAGACACAGCAGGCTGGCACCGGGTCAAGATATGACCTTTTGTAAAGGAATTCAAAGAATCAAGGCAGCTGGAATCTGGAGGCCCCTCCCCTCCCCCCTCTCCCCACTGAACGACAATGACAATGACTTAAACCAGGCTCAAAGTACCATCATGGAAGGGTAGTTAGTTAATGACTGACCAATCAAATGAACAGAAATGGCCTTTTATCTAATATGGAACAGAAACAAACTGGTAAATGAGTATAAATTAAGAGCTTGTGAGACCCCAAAAGGGCACATCATCATCAAGAAGAAGACAGAAGATCGACTCCAATGAAGAGACAAGGTTCCACAGATAACCGGAGGTTGAGGACCGGGTGTTCCATTGTGAACACAACTGCTGACCACTTCCCTTTGCTCAATATCACCATGTTCTGCTTATTGTGCAGAACTTCATTCAGTCTGTGAAGCTTGTGAAAGCAGCATCGTACACATGTAGTTTTATCGCAAGTCTGAGCTGCAAGTCCCTTTTAAATCTGATCTCCCAACATAGACTGTCATTGTAATTGACCTAAGTCTGACAATTACATTAAATCAAACCGCAGATCTTACAAGTGGTGCTGAAACCCGGGGCTTTGACTCGAATGCAAACCAAGGGTGTTGTAGCAAAGTTTCGAAAACATAGGAATATTCGTTTGACCAGTGAAAATTCTTGCAGAGATAAACACTTTTGAGGGGCAGACGATTATACTGACCCAATGAAGTCTCTTTAAATACACAGTATGTCACAAAAATACAATGGGAAGAAGGGTCTCTGGGAAACATATGAGGAAGAGTTAAGCACTAAGTGTAATATGGACAGTATCCAGTCCTTGTTAGGAGACTGTCTATGGAAGCATGAACACGTTCCTTTTAAAATATAGTGAAGTTTATCCAGGTACACGTCTTGGCTGAACATCGGAAGGGTGAAAAGGCTTTAAATCTGACTCCATGTGCAGCATCACACCGTGCACAGTGCGATGAGGAAGTGATAGAGTCACAGGTGAGAGAAATGGTAGCTCAAAGTGAACAGACCCAGCAGCAGCAGACACAGCTACAGGAGTTACACAATAAGCTAGTGTACTTTAATGTCACTAGACAACAACAGACACTTAATGCAGGACAGGCTTGTGCAGTTCAGCAGCAGTTAGAGTTAGCAGAGAAACATATTGTTACTGTCACACAGGATAATGTCCAGTTGACCCAGATGTTAGAGGATTCTAGAGGTGTCCTTAGGGAGTTACAGGAGTGACCCCACCGGAAGACAGAGCATGCACAGTCCAGGTCTAACATTCAGTGATTGCAAACCGAGGGGAAGGCAGCTCCCAGTCGGGTGTAGCAGCCGTCACAAAAAGGTGGTATCACACAGGTGGAACTAAAACGGAGCAGGAGGCCTCAGAGGTGGAAAATGTTGGAGAGGGAGAACGTTTACCAATCTGTCCCGTTAAGGTAACCTCCTTGGCAGTCTGTCCCGTTAATGTGGTGACAACTCCGAATGGAACAGTCTGTTACTCTCAATCCCACCAAGTCACCTGTGAGGTTGAGATATAAAAGGAAAGGAAATCTTTCGGAGCCACAGTAAGGTTGAAACAATGTCTGAAGAGAACAGGAGGAAAAGCTTGTGCTTGAGTAAATGGGTCTGTTTTTGTATTTGAAGTTTCCTGTTTGATTTCTTTGTCTGTCTCAGCCAGTGTCTATTACGGTCAGTTACGTCTGGTCCTGCATGCTGTCTGAAAGTAGTTGGTTGTTTAACATGTGTGTATAGTTATATTTTAAATTGGTGTGAGTGGGGAGGACAAAAGTGTTGATAACATGGATGTTGGAGTGTTAAATAGCAATTGCTTTCTGCTGTGAAGGAGACAGAGAGAAAGAGAGACAGAGAGAGACAGAGAGAGAGAGAATGAGAGAGAGAGAGAGAGAGAGAGAGTGAGAGAGAGAATGAGTGAGAGAGAGAGACAGAGACAGAGAGGGGGAGAGAGTGAGAGAGGGAGTGAGTGAGAGAGAGAGAGAGAGAGAGAGAGAGAGAGAGAGGTGTTCCTCCAGGGGGAATAATGAGTAATGACACTCAGGGACAGAGGAAATGTGAGCTCTGGTACTTTGATTGTTCCTGCAGGTAAAAACCTTGAAGACCCTCTTTCCACCTCCTGCCGCTATGGGTGTGGATAACACGGACTGAAGTCCCTTTCTTTAACAGGGATCTATTCAGAATCTGGCACACTTGAGGCCTTCCAACATCGGTGGGTACCGCAGGGGCTGGGATGCATCAGTAATGCCGAGAATGGCATTTTAATTTGAATTTTTGGTTTCTTTATCTGTTTTTAATAAAATTAATTCAAAATTCAAATAAAGGGGGCCTGGGGAATAAAGTCGCCCTCGACAAAAAAACAAAACGTGCCTGAGGGTTAGATCGAGAGTAAATCTCCCTCCACACTGTTGAGGGTATGAAGGTATAAACATAGACGTCTCGTGAGACTGAGGTCTCTGAACCTCCTCACCTTTCCCGGAATAAGAGGAAGAGGCATCCCTCCACAGCAGATTGCCGAGAGGAACAGGGTCAGTCTCCTGGCGGGTCCTCGGACTCCCCGCGCTACCAGCACCATTGGGGCTCGAGCCTTGAGTCACAGCTTTCTATCCCACAAAACGGAGTGGGTACGGAAGCCTCTGTACCTTTCGCATCACCCGAGGCGGGGGTGGGGGAGTGGTGAAGGGCCCCTCTCCTGATGGGGGAGCCTGTGGATCCACCAGGAGAAATCATTCCATCTCCCACTGGGTCCGGTGTCCTGGATGGGGCTGAGATCTGTGAGGGTCAACGCTCTCGGCCACCTGTTCTTGCCATCCAGGATGGATCTGACTCGGAGGTTGATTTGAATAATGTTAACAGTGCTCTGTCTGCTGGTACTGTGGCGCTGGCAGGGTGGGAGATGGTCTCCTCTCTCTACCTCGGGTCCTGCTCCAGCTGGATTTCCAGAGTCAAGAAACAACTGCCTCCCCCGAGGCTGATCACAAGCCCGGGCACCGAGGGGGAGAGGGTGTCCTCAACCACAGGCACTCATATTCCCAGTTTCCCCGGAGGAATATAGGAATGGCTCCTCCACCACCGATCCTGGGGGTGTGATCATGAGGGAGGTGAGACTCGCTGGCGTGGCCGGGATGTCCATACCACATTGTGTGGTGGGTGCGTCGGCCACTGGCGTTGACGGCCCGGAGGAGGATGGAGTCTCGGTGAGGGGCACGGAGGACGATCTTGAATCCATTGCCAGTGAGGCGGTGGACTCCCTCCTGCCTCCTACCGAGTCTCCTCTCATCCCCATTGCCGAACTCCGGGACTTCCTTGCTGCTTGCAGGGATTGTCACAATAAAGTTCAGCTGCCCCTTGACCAGTGGTTGGAGCTGGCGCTGATCATCACATCTGTCCGTCTTGCCCACAAGGAGGGTTGCAAATGTGGAGACATGAAAAAGGTCGTGCGATGACGATCAAAGTGTTCCCCTCTGGGTTGCTGGGGGAGATTAAGGCGATGAGCAGTTCCACTCTCTCCTCACAGTAAGGTATTGGTGACAGGATGGTGGTATTTTTGACATGAAGATATCCATAGCCAGCCTCAACATCAACAGCAGCAGGGCGTCTCTCAGCGGTTTTCACAATCTCAGAATCCTCAGGGAAGGGAGATTTGTGATGAGTTTTATGCAGAAAACCCACACCGTTCCGGGAGCTGAAGCCACCTGGCTCCTGGAGCGACAGGGTGACTTGATGGATTAGCTCCCTCGACTTTGTCGACGCCTGGTGGAATCTCAATTCCGATTCCAGTGCTTTCATCAGGATTACTTCGGAGCAGGCTTCCGAATCGACAGCCTCTACATTTCACATCTCGGTGTCCTCCATGTGGCTGGTGCAGTGCTGGGACCACCAGCTGGTGAGGGCAGAGTTCACTCCGCTTGTCACGGGGGCAGGGTCAATGTACTGGCACTTTAACAACTGGCTGCTGGAGGACGAGTGATTCCGGGACTCGTTACGTCGATACACGGCCGCCTGGAGAAGGAAGCAGAGGGGCTTCCCCTCCTTGAGGCTATGGTGGGATGTGGGCAAGACTCACATTCACGCCTTCTGTCAGGAGTATGTGAAGGGATCGACCAAGAGGTGGGAATCCGAGATCGGGCACCTAGAGAGGGAGGTACTTGACTTGGAGTCCCGTGTTGGTCAAGCCGTCGCGGAGCCTGCCTTGTGGCAGGCATACAAAGAGAAGTACGTGCGGAGGGACCTGCAGCTCATAGGGTCCCAAGGAGTGCACGTGAGGTCGCGGATCCAGATCCGGGAAGATTTGGACCGCGCCACACCCTTCTTCTACACACTGGAAAAATGGTGGGGGGTCGGTAAGCAGCTCATCGAGCTCCTGGCCGACGATGGATCCTCCATTATGGATCCAGAGGGAATGGAACTTTTGGTACGAACCTATTACAGTGCGTTGTTCTCTCTGGACCCGTCCAGCGAGGAGACGTGCAGAGTTCTATGGGAGGAGCTGCTGAATGTCAGCCTGGAGAACGCCGAAGGATTGGGGGCTCTGCTCGCATTGGTGGAGCTGTACGGATCAGTCCACCAGTTCTCGAAGGGCAAATCACCGGGGCTGTACGGGCTGAACGTGGAGCTCCTCAGGGCGTTCTGGGATGCCCTCGGGGACGACTGCGCCTGTGTCCTGGGGAAAGCCTGGCAACCAGGAGATGCCCCTCTCGTGGCACAGGGTGGTTGTTGACCTGTTGCTGAAGAGGGATGATCTCTGCTTGCTTAAGAAATAGCGTCCAGCCTCCCTCCTCAGCACAGATTGGAAGATCTACCCCGTCCAGGAATTCCCAGGGAAACACACCTCCAGAGACACTGTAACTACAGTCCCCATACCTCGTCCGGAGTTGGGTCACCAAATCCACTCGTCTTACTGACAGTTTGTAGCAGCTCACAACACAACCTCCGGAAAACCATCCACAGCACCGCCACTAACTTTACTATCGCAGAAGTAAGTCAAAAGCTCCTCACCTGTAAGTTGGATGCCTGGTCCTTTTAAATAACACTAGAACAAAGAATAATACAGCACAGGAAAAGGCCATTCGGCCCTGCAAGCCTGCGCTGATCTTGATGCCTGTCTAAACTAAAACATTCTGCACTTCCGGGGACCGTATCCCTCTATTCCCATCCTATTCATGTATTTGTCAAGATGCCTCTTAAATGTTGCTATTGTACCTGCTTCCACCACCTCCCCCGTCAGCAAGTTCTAGGCACTCACCACCCTCTGTGTAATTAACTTGCCTCGCACATCCCCTCTGTACTTTGCCCCTTGCACCTTAAACGTATGTCCCCTAGTAACTGACTCCTCCACCCTGGGAAAAAGCTTCTGACTATCCACTCTGTCCATGCCACTCTTAACTTTGTAAACCTCTGTCATATCGCCCCTGCACCACCGTCGCTGCAGTGAAAACAATCCGAGTTCATCCAACCTCTCCTCATAGCTAATACCCTCTAGACCAAGCAACATCCTGGTTAACCTCCTCTGTACCTTCTCCAAAGCCTCCACATCCTTCTGGTAGCGTGGCGACCAGAATTGCAAGCACTGCTCCATGTGTGGCCTAACTAAGGTTCTGTGGACCTGTACGATAAGATCTCTCTGCCTGTCAATACTCCTAAGGGTTATGCCATTTACTCTATACTTCCCACCTGTATTAGACCTTCCAAAATGCACCACCTCACATTTTTCCGAATTAAACTCCATCTGCCATTTCTCCGCCCAAGTCTCCAACCGATCTATATCCTGCTGCATCCTCTGACAATCCTCATCACTATCCGCAACTCCAGCAACCTTTGTGTCGTCCGCAAAGTTACCATTCAGACCAGCTACATTTTCCTCCAAATGATTTATACATACTACAAACATCAAAGGTCCCAGCACTGATCCCTGCGGAACACCACTAGTCACATCCCTCCATTCAGAAAAGCACCCTTCCACTGCTACCCTCTGTCTTCTGTGACCGAGCCAATTCTGTATCCAACTTGCCAGCTCACCTCTGATCCCGTGTGACTTCACCTTTTGTATCGGTTTGCCATGAGGGACCTTGTCAAAGGCTTTACTGAAGTCCATGTAGACAACATCCACTGCCCTTCCTTCATCAATCATCTTTGTCACTTCCTCAAAAAACTCAGTCAAGTTTGTGAGACACGACCTCCCCTTCACAAAACCATGCTTCCTCTCGCTAATAAGTTCACTTGTTTGCAAATGCGAATAAATCCTGTCCCGAAGAATCCTCTCTAATAATTTCCCTACCACTGATGTAAGGCTCACCGGCCTGTAATTTCCAGGAATTTCCTTGCTGGCCTTCGTAAACAGAAGAACAACATTGGCTATTATCCAGTCCTCTGGGACCTCACCAGGAGCCAATGAGGATACAAAGATTTATGTCAAGGCCCCAGCAATTCCTTCCTCGCCTCCCGCAATATTCTGGGGTAGATTCCATCAGGTGCTGGGGACATATCTACCTTAATGTTTTTCAAGACTCCCAACACACCCTTTTTGATAACGACATGAACCAGTCTATCTACACTCCCTTCCCTAGACTCATCATCCATCAAGTCCTTCTCTTTGGTGAATACTGATGCAAAGTATTCATTTAGTACCTCGCCCATTTCCTCGTGCTGCTGAATGTATGTTCAGCTGAGATTGACTAACACAGTCGGTCAGTGGACATGCACAGACCAAGTTTCAATGACGTACATCAAAGCTGCTGGAATGGCTGATTGACCTCATATTCAGCCACCATCTCACGCTAACAGCACATGCTCAGATTGTCTGGGCTGGAGACTGGCCCAGAAAGGGACACCGTGCTGACCATACTAGAGCCCTGTCCAGCATGGGACACCGTGCTGACCACACTAGAGCCCTGTCCAGCATGGGGCACTGTGCTGATCACGCTAGAAGTGGTCGGCTGTGTTGTTCACATCATTTTATGGATCCCAGTTTCCATATCATCAGCACCAGTGGTGCAGTTGAACAGAAAATCGTGGGCGGGGAGAGATATACAGGGAAATAAATTCACTTTTAAAGTTGAATTGAGAAAAGATTGAAGGAAAATTATTTGCAGGAATAATGGTCAGGGAAATGGGACTAATTGGAGAAGTGAGGCCATGGAGCGATGCAAACACAAGAATGAGAACATTAAAATTAAGGTGCTGCCAGACCGGGAGCCAATGTAGATGAGTGAGCACAGGGTTGATGGGTGATCGGGATTTGGTGTGAGTTAGGACTCAGTCAGCAGGGTTCTGGATGGGCTGTGGTTTATTGAGGTTTATAACAGGAAGGGTGACCAGGATCGAATTGGAGGAGTCAAGTCTGGATTTAACAAAGGCACAGATGAGGGTTATTCTGCAGATGGTCTGAGGCAGAGGTGGAGATTGGTGATATTACAGAGGTGGCAGGGTAGGATTGGTGATGGAGAGAATATGGAGATGAATTCAGCTCAGTTATAAATATAACACAGAGGTTGTAAACAGTCTGGTTCAGTGTCAGACATTGGACAGGGTGGGGTATGTATTTCACCGATAGGGGATGGAGTTTGTGATGAAGACCAATGACACTGGCTTCAGTCTTCCCAAAATTTACATTACAGAACAGTATTTCAGTGAAACGTGGTTTACTGATCTCCTAGCTGGAAATAGAGACAGCAGCAGCGAAGATGAGAGAGTGGATGACAAGAACTATTATACCATTACAATGGTTTCTAGAGCCAATAGCTGGAGATATTCACCAGAAATAACAGCAGCAGCAAGGAGGGCAGAGTAAATTACAGAAGCAGTAATGCAGTTAAACATGGTTTATAGAATTAATAGCTGGATAGAGAGACTTACCAGGAACACCAACAATAGCGAGGATTGGATAGTAAATGTATTGAATGATCTTCAGTACGAGATAGATCCGATGGTCTAATGGGTACCAATCATAGTATGTAGAAAGATAGTAAAGATTGGAGGATAAACTTCTGTCCATTGTTGTAATATTCCAATCTATTGTTCTCAGATTCTGACCCATTGTTGTAACATTCCAATCTATTGTTCTCAGATTCTGACCCATTGTTGTAACATTCCAATCTATTGTTCTCAGATTCTGACCCTTTGTTGTAACATTCCAATCTATTGTTCTCAGATTCTGACCCATTGTTGTAACATTCCAATCTATTGTTCTCAGATTCTGACCCACGGTTGTAACATTCCAATCTATTGTTCTCTGATTCTAATGTATTCTCTCCCTCTCTATGGAGCTGCTGATCCTGTTAATGCCAGGGCTAATGCTCTCGCCCACTCTATGTGAAAGCACATTGAAAGGAGAACCTTATTAATAGAAAAGGGAAATTCTCCAGTGACACAATTAGGGTGCATGGTGACTGACATTAATTACAGTCACTGAACAAACAGGTTCAGTTAACCTCTTTCAATCCAGCACTTTTTGTAGCACAATAAAGTAGAACATTTACCCAGTCTGCATGGGATTTGTGAGGGTTACTGAGGGAAGGAATGGTGGAAATAGCAGACACTTTCCAGAATCGTTCAATCCTCCTTGGATAGGGGAGTGGTGCCAGAGACTGGAGGGTTGTAAATGTTACACCCTATTTAAAAAAGGAGAGATGGGATAAACCCTGTAATTACTGACCAGCCAGAATAGTGTCACTACGAAGGAAATTTCTAGAGGTGATAACCCAGGATATAAATATATTTTTGCTTGGAAAATCAGTGGATAGTAACTGGCAAGCAACCTGGATATGCGAATGACAAATGACGTCTGGCAATCTTCAACAGCAAGAGGATTTGAGTACAGGAGCAGGGATGTCTTGCTGCAATTATAAAGGGCCTTAGTGAGGCCACACCTGGAATATTGTGTGCAGTTTTGGTCTCCTTATCTGAGGAAGGATGCTCTTGCTATAGAGGGAGTGCAGTGGAGGTTTAGCAGACTGATTACTGGGATGGCGGGACTGACGTATGAGGGGAGATTGAGTTGGTTAGGATTATATTCGCTGGAGTTCAGAAGAGTGAGGGTGGATCTGATGGAAGCCTACAAAATTCTAACAGGTATTGACAGGGTAGATGCAGGGAGGATGTTCCCGATGGTGTGGGAGTCCAGAACCAGGGGTCATAGTCTAAGGATATGGGGTAATCCTTTCAGGACTGGAATGAGGAGATATTTCTTTACCCAGAGAGTGGTGAGCCTGTGCAATTCCCTGCCACAGAAAGCAGTTGAGGCCAAAATATTGTATCTTTCCAAGTCGGAGTTAGATATAGTCGCCTTTAAACCTACGAAACCCCAGCTGATATAAGCCGAGCGTGTCCAGCCTAACCTCATAAGACAGCCCGCTCATTCCAGAAATTTGTTGAGTACACCTTCTCTGAACTGCTTCCGACACATTTATATATTTCCTTAAATAAGGAGCCTAGTACTGTACACAACACTCCAGATGTGGTCTCATAAATGTCCTGTATAACTGAAACATAACCTGGCTACTTTTGTATTCAATTCCTCCTGCAATACATGATAACACTCGATTAGTTTGCTAATTACGTGTTGCACCTGTGTTATTCTGAGTTCTTTTTGCCTTCAGTCTGCTTCAGTAAATATACTGAGTCGGATGTGTAGGTAAAATCAATTACTTTATTTGCGCAGTCGCCAGCGGACTTCCTCTGAGAACAGCGGCACTGACTCCACCAGAGTCTGTCGGGTCCCCCCCCCCCCCCCCAGAGTAAGTAAAGTTTGTGATACAGGTACTACTGTTTATACATTAAGATTCATGCTACACCTCCTTGTTTAACCAATCAGTGCGGTACAATTCAACTTCACCCACGTGGTGACATGCAGTACATCTGTTACTGAGGTTACAATACACTCCATTCTCAATACATACTTGTTACTAATAAAATATTGTTTTGTCCCAGCAAGATAAAACAAAGTGGATAAGCAAGCTAATTAGCAAGAGCATAGGAATCATCAATAACCATGCTGGTCTCACTCCCTACATAGATCATGAGTCTGTCTCTACCTTGTGACAAGTAATTGCGGCGCATCCTGCTATCTCTATTAGGTGTACATTCCTGAGTGTTTCGTGCCGTCTGCAGCAACATCAAGTAGTGGCAGTTCACGAAGATAAGAGGGGCCTAGCACTCCTTATCACTCACACAGGGAAGGACATAATTTGATTCATATGAGTCCATCTACTTCAAACCACAGGGAGTCATACACTCAGGCCATAAAAAACAGATGTCCTTGCAATTACCAGTGTCGGCTAGTCTTTACTGTCTCACACACTCTGCCTTTACTTTTAACTATTTCATTGTGGTTTCTGCCACATAAAATCAAAGCTCAGCAAAGCTACTATTCCTAACTTGGCTATATTTCCCGTTGAGCATAGTGCCATGCCTTTCTGCTCACTTCCACATCTGCATAATAACCTTATACAATTCGTGCACTATGACATCCAGTTCCTCTGCATCTTCCAGCTCTGCAATCTCTCACCATTCAGATAATATGCTTCTTTTTTTATTCTACCTGCCAAAATGGGCAATTCCACATTTTGTCACATTATACTACATTTTCTAGATCTTTGCCAACTTACCCAACCTATCTATATCCCTTTGTAGACCACTTATGTCCTCTTCACAACTTACTTTTCGACCTGTCTTTGTGTCATCAGCAAATTTAGCAACCATACCTTCGGACCCTTCATCCAAGTCATTTAGTTAAATTGTAAAATGTTAGGTCCCCAGCACTGATCCATGTGGCACACCACTCGTTACATCTGACCAAACCGGAAATGACCCATTTTTTCCTACTCTCTGTTACCTGTTAGGTAGCAAATCTTCTATCCATACCGAAGTGTTACCCCCTACAGCATCAGTTTTTATTTTCCGCAATAATGTTTGATGTGGCACCTTAGCAAATGCCTTCTGGAAATCTAAATACAGTAAACCTACCGGCTCCCCTTTACGTCTTCGAAGAACTCCAATAAATTGGTTAAACATGACGTCCCTTTCACAAAACTATGTTGACTCTACCTGATCACCTTCAATTTTCTACCATCCTTAATAATAGCTTCGAATATCTGATCCATTAACAGAAAGCCTTTCTCGCATGTCACAGGTCGTATGTCTACTATGTCTATTCTGATGCTGTGCTGTATTTGAGCTATCACTCCTCAATAAACTGCTAGTTACCCTTATACCTCATTTTAGTTAATCTGTGACCCTGGATCAGATCTTACAGTGGTGCAGGAGAGGGAACAGAGTTCATGTCAAAGCCCTGCCTCCCTTTTTTATGATCCTGCATAATGGACTGGGACTACTGGGCAGTAATGTGCTCAAAGGTTATCAGCAGTAATTCATTATCCCAATATTTGTATATTTTAGAACATTAAACCATGCCCATACTCTGGTGTCCATTGCACCCTCAATATTCATGATTAAAATATCAGAGGAGTGTGAACACGACACCTCTGATCACCCTGAGGTACAGGCGATTCTCGAGTCGGTGCTGAGTGTATTCACAACCCATAAAGATGACAGTGGAAACATGAGCAGACCTGAAGAAATTAACTGACCATTGCATGCTCGATGAAGCAGTATTCTTACCGAGCTGAGATTATATCATATATTCCAGACACTATCAGGTCATTGTTATACCAGGGTGTAATTCACAAAGACACATTCATTACTAACTGCCCTATTTGGCCGGTTAGAAAACCGGATGGCAGCTGGTGACTGACTATTGACCATCACAAACTCAACTCAGTCACCCCTGTGCACCTCAAGACTGCCCTGAGTCCTATCCTCAGGCTGGTGGGTTATCAGTGGACCCTCATCCCTCGATTTGCAGAGACTGTCATTCCTCTTTATAAACTACCTAATGGTGATGATGGCCTGGTTTAACCCGGTTAGACTGAAGAGAACACGGAAACAGCAGCACAATTGAAGAAATCTGTCGCCCAGGTAACGTTTCTTATCTTACATAACCCTGACAACACTTACCACATGGAGGTGGGGGCACATTGAAAAGCCTGGCTGCTGTTAAATGTAGAGAAAACCAGGAGAAACTACTCCCCATTGTAAATGATCCAGAATTGTGAGTGGGACTGAACTGATTTACTCTGTTTGTGAAGGACATTTGTTAACCATGTTGTGGGGCATCAAACATTTCACTTACATCACAGGGTTCAACAGGGTGATACTGCCCAGTCCATTATAAACTTTCCCAGTATAGGAAAGCAGTAGTAATAGTAATCCCCTGTCATGGAGTCATAGTCATTTCAGCACAGAAAGAGGCCACTCGGCCCATCGAGTCCATGCCAGTTCTTTGTAGATAAATCCAGTCAGTCTCATTCCCCAGCTCTGTCTCCATATTCCTGAAAGTTTATTTCCCTCAAGTGTCCATCCAATATCCTTTTGAAATCATTCACCATCACTGCTTCCACCACCATCGTAGGCAGTGATTTCCAGGCCATTCCCTCTCACTGTGTAAAAAAGTTGTTCCTCACATCCCCCTGTATCTCTGTCCCACCACCTTAACTCTCTTCCTTGTACCATTAACTAATGGGAACATCTTTTATTGTCCCCCTTATCCAAACACGTCATTACCTTGGATACCTCTATCAAATCTCCCCTCAATCTCCTTTACTCCAAGGAAAATATTACAGGCTTTTCCAGAGTAACCTTGTAGCTAAAATCCTCCATCCCTGGAACGATTCTGGTAAATCTCCTCTACACCCTGTCAAGGACACTCACATCCTTCCTAAACTATGGTGAACGGAACTGGATGCAGCACTCCAGTTGGGGGCTAACCAGAGCTTTATAAAGGTTCACAATAACTTTCCTTCTTTTCTACTCACCACCTCTATTTATTTTAGGATAGTCAGTATGGATCTGTTAAGGGAAGATTTTGTTTGACCAACTTGGTCGAATTTTTTGAAGAAGTAACAAGAAAGATAAATGAGGGTAGTGCAGTTGATGTGCTCTACCTGGATGTTAGCAAGGCTTTTGACAAGGTCCTACATGGCAGATTGGTTCATTAAAAAAAATCCCACGGGATCCAGGGAAATGCAGCAACGTGGATACAAGATTGACTCAGTGGCAGGAAAGAAAGGGAAATTGTTGATGGCTGTTTTAGAGACTGGAAGGTTGTTTCCAGTGGCGTTCCGCAGGGCTCAGTACTGGATCCCTTGCTTTTTGTGGTCTATATTAATGATATGGACTTAAATGTAGGGGGCATTATCAAGACGTTTGCAGACGACACAAAGATTGACCCTGTGGTAGCTAGCGAGGAGGGTAGCTGTAAAATACAGAAAGATAGTGATGGCCTGGTCAGATGGGCAGAACCGTGGCAAAAGGAATTCAACTTGGAGAAGTATGATCTGATGCATTTCGGGAGGTGAAGCAAGGCAAAGGAATACAGGATTGATGGCAAAATACTGAGAAGTGTAGAGAAAGTTGATTGAATGTCCACACATCCCTGAAAGTAGCAGGAGAGGTCGATAAGGTGGTTAGGAAGGCATATGGAATCCTTTCCTTTATTAGCCCAGGTACAGAATAGAAGAACAGGGAGGTTACGCTGGAACTGTATAATTCATTGATTAGGCCACAACTTGAGTGCTGTGTACAGCTCTGGTCTCCTCAGTACAGAAAGGATGTAACTGCACTAGAGAGGGTACAGAGGAGATTTTCGAGGATGTTGCCAGGACTGGAAAACTGCAGCTATAAAGAAAGATTGGATAGACTGGGGTTGTTCTCCTTGGAACAGAGATGGCTGAGGGGAGATCTGATTGAAATGTACAAAATTGCAACGGGCCTGGATAGAGTGGAGGTGAAGACTCTATTCACCATAGCATCGAAGAGGAGGAATAGAGTTAAAGTGATTGGTAGAAAGATCAGAGGGGAGATGAGGGTGGTGCTGGGTCTGCAATTCACTACCTGAAAGGGTAGTTGAGTCAGAAACCCTCAACTCATTCAAACACAGTCTGGATATGCACCTTAAGTGCTGTAATCTGCAGCTCTACGCACCAAATGCTGAAAGGTGGGATTAGAATAGATGGATCATTTTCTGGCTGGCGCAGACAAGATGGGCCAAGTGGCTGCTTTCTGTGCCTTAACTTTCGATGATTCTATGATTCTACTGGAATGCTTCCAGGGATTGGGGTGTTTTAGTTACAAGGTTAGTTTGGAGAAGATGGAGTTGCTCTCCCTGGAGTAAAGGAGATTGAGAGAGATTTGATAGAAGTGTACAAGATTATAATCGGTTTAGAGAAGATAGACAAGCAAAAACTGTTCCCATTAACTGATGAAACACGGACTAGGGGACACAGATGGAAGGTTTTGGGTAAGAGATGCAGGGAGAATAGGAGGAAGAACTTTTTTACACAGTGGATTTTAATCAGCTGGAACTCACTGCCCGTGAGGGTGGTGGAAGCCGTGACAATCAATGATTTCAAAAGGAAACTGGATGGACATCTGAAGGAAATGAACTTGCAGGGATACGGGGATTGAGCGGGGGAGTGGGGCTGACTGGATTGTTCCACAGAGAGCTGGTACAGAGGGGCCGAATGGCCTCCTCCTATTTCGTAAATGACTCTGACTCTCTGTGACTCTGTTGGATATGCCGCCCACTCCTGCCTGGGGAATGATCCGGATGCAGTGAAGATCAATGAACCTGTGACTTTAACGGCCACTGACAGCTCCGTCCCCACCCTGGTGTGAGGCTCCAGGTCGTGTTACAGGAGTTGACACAGCTCTGTGACCACCTCCTTATTGAATCAGAGTCACCTCACACACTGCTCCTGGGTTAGGTGTAGGTAGAAAAAGTGCCCTTGGAACACCCCGGGTGGGTATGGCAGAGCCCCCTCCTCTTTTCTCTTTCCAGAGACTCCCCTCTCTGCAGCCTCTGCTTCATTTTTTGGTCATGTTTCAGACCCAGAGACACTTTAACTACAGTCCCAATACCTCGACCAGTGTTGGGTCACCATGTCCTCTGTCCTCCCTGAATGTCTGCAGCAGCTCACAACACAACCTCCAGAAAAACATCCACAACACCTCCACTAACTTTGCAATCACAGAACTAAGTCTAATGCCCCTCACCTGTAAATTGGATGCCTGATCCTATAAAATAACTTTGGGGGCTAGTGGTGGGGATGGGGGGTCGGGGGAGGGTGCGGTGGTTCCCCGTGCTGTTGAATGTATGCTCAGCTGAGAGTGACTTACACAGGTGGTCAGTGGACATGCACAGACAAAGTTTCAAAATCGTACATCAATGCTGCCAAAATGGCTGATTGACATCAGTACTAACGCCTCCTCACACTAACAACACATACATGGCACCCAGGCGAGATCCCTGCCCAACATGGGACACTGTGCGGACCACACTAAAAGTGGCCAGCTGTGCAGTTCACATCATGTTATGGATTTATAATTGGAGGGTGACCAGGATAGAATTGGAAGAGTCAAGTGTGGATTTAACAATGTGATGATGAGGGTTTACGCAGCTGGTAGGCTGAGGCACATATTAAAGAGGTGTTATTCGTGTCAAGGAAACACGATACGCCAATGAGGAATATTAATTCATCAGTTGGAAACTTACATTAAAGTTTTAATGGAAACAATCCTGCAAAAAACTGGCAGCCAAGATGGCCACTGCAATTTGTATCTGAAGCACCTTTTCACATTCCAACGTCTCCAATAGGAGACACATGTCTGATGAGCCTGGTCCCAAAATAATGGCTTGCTCTTGAGACTGACTTTGCTAAGATTGCGTTCATTAGCATGCAATTCAAGGACATCCTGACACACTGACTTTGAAAGCGTAAACTACTCCAAGTGTAAAGAATAGCATCCTGAGCCCTTGGGAGATGGAAATTCCTCACCTTGAATCTCATTAGAAGTCTCCAGAAAATATATTGAGGCAGCCATGAGACCGTCTGACCATCTCTGTGAAAGCTGGGAGCTTCCCCTGGACAAAGACAGACAAACCAGTGATTCAAACTGGCAGAAGCAGAAGGGTGGTCTCCTTCCCCCCTCCCCTAGCCCCCCATCACCCCAAGTCCCGTTCTCTTTCTGTCTCTCATCAGATGACATCACAAGTTTGAAAACCATCAGCGACTGTGGACCCTCCAATCCTACAGATTACTACAGACTGAGGCACCAGGGTAAAAAGGCCACCTAGTGGTCTGCCTTCAAGAACATCCTGAACCATGTGGATCAGTCACAACGGGCACTGCGACCAGCCAAAGACTTCAAGAGTACAACTTCAGCCGGAAGATCAGGGATTTATCAAACCTCACAGACTGCATATTATGTTTCAGAACATAGAACATAGAACAGTACAGCACAGTACAGGCCCTTCGGCCCACGATGTTGTGCCGAACCTTTAACCTACTCTAAGATCCATCCAGCTACCTACACTTCATTCTACTATCATCCATGTACCTATCCAAGAGTCGCTTAAATGTCCCTAATGTATCTGCTTCTACCACCACCGCTGGCAGCTCATTCCACGCACCCACCACTCTCTGTGTAAAGAACCTACCTCTGACATCTCCCTGAAACCTTCCTCCAATCACCTTAAAATTATGCCCCCTGGTGATAGCCCTTTCAACCCTGGGAAAAAGGCTCTGACGATCCACTCTATCTATGCCTCGCATCATCTTGTACCCCTCTATCAAGTCACCTCTCATCCTTCTTCGCTCCAATTAGAAAAGCCCTAGCTCCCTCAATCTTTCTTCGTAGGACATGCCCTCCAGTCCAGGCAGCATACTGGTAAATCTCCTCTGCACCCTCTCTAAAGCTTCCACATCCTTCCAATAATGAGGCGACCAGAACTGAACACAATATTCCAAGTGTGGACGAACCAGGGCCTTATGGAGCTGCAGCATAACCTCGTGGCTCTTAAACTCAATCCCCCTGTTAATGAAAGCCAACACACCATACGCCTTCTTTACAACCCTATCAACGTGGGTGGCAACTTTGAGTGATCTATGGACATGGACCCCAAGATCCCTCTGTTCATCCACACTACCAAGAATCCTGTCTTTAAGCCTGTATTCCGCATTCAAATTCGACCTTTGATTTATTCTGGACTCTAATCCAGCCACGATTTTACTTCTTATTCTGTAATCTTTTTGTGTACGTGAGATTCTTGTGTCAGTGGCAGCATAAATGTATAACGTATGTTTTTATTATTTTATTTTGATTGCGTTTAGATATTAAGTGTATTAAACTCACCTCTTTCATGGTTAAGCTCAAGAAAACTTTTCCGATTGGTTCCTTCACTATTACACCAAAGGTAAAAAGTAAAACATCACAAAAATGGTAAATACATCCACGGTTAAAAAAGAACAAACACGATTGCGGTCAAATAAGAGGAAGGACAAGAGGACCGACTGTGAACCCTCATCACCTGGCTGTATCAATATGTAGGGTTGGAGGTGGAGTTAATATGGGGGTGAACTGAGCTCAGCATTAAAGATACCAGAGGCTGTAAACTTCCTGGTTCAGCCTCAGTGAGGGGTTTACAGATCGTGGAGAGGGAATAGAGTTTGTGACAGAAAGTGAAGACAATGGATTCAGTCTTCTCACGATTTAAATGACAAGAACCCTAATTGACTGACATATGGTTTATGAATCTAATAGTTGGAGACAGAGACTTACCGGGGACACCAATAATAGCGAGGAAAGGATAGTAAATTGTTTGAATCATCTTCAGTGCATAATAGATCCGCCATTCTAATGTTAGCCAAGTATTTTCTGCAGTAACTACATCAAACCAAGAGGAGAAACTCCTGCTGTCCATTGTTGTAACATTCCAATCTATTGTTCTCAGATTCTGACCCATTGTTATAACATTCCAATCTATTGTTCTCAGATTCTGACCCATTGTTGTAACATTCCAATCCACTGCTCATAGATTCTGATCTATCCTCTCCCTCTCTCTGGAGCTGCTGATCCCTGTTAGTGCCGGGTTTGATGCTCCAGATGACACTATGTGTAAGACATTAAATGAAGATCCTTATTAATAGAAGAGGGAAACCCTCCAGCGACACAATTAGTGTCCAAAGAGACTGACATTAATTACAGTCACTGAACAAACAGGTTGAGTTAACCCCTTTCAATCCAGTACTTTTGTACCACAATAACGTAGAACATTTAGCTGGTCTGGATGGGATGAGTGAAGGTTGCTGAGGGAAGGAATGGTGGAAATACCAAAGGCACAGGCCAGAATCTTCCAATCCTCCTTGGATAAAAGAGTGGTGACAGAGGACTGAAGGGTTGTAAATGTTACATCCTGTTTTAAAAAGGAGAGATAAGATAATCCCTGCAACTACTGACCAGTCAGTGTAATGTCGGTGGTTGGAAATTTCTAGAGGCCATAACCCAGTACAAAAATATATAACCCTTGGAAAAACATGGGATAATAATTGACAAACAGGCTGGATAGGTTGATGGAAAATCATGTCTGATAATCCTGATCAAGTTCGTTGATGACATAACTGTGAGAGCTGATGAGGATAGTGTGTTTAGTGTTATGTATATAGACTTTCAAAAGACCTGTAATCAAATGACATTTAATGGACTTGTTATGAAAAATGTAACACATGGATTATTGTGAGAGTGATAGTGTGGATATGACACTGACTCAGGGACAGAAAGCAGAGAGAAGTGGTGAACAGACATTGTTCAGACTGGGGCAGGGGGATTATACAGTGCTGTATCTCAGGGGTCGATATTAGAAACAGTGCTCGTCCTGACATATAGATAAATATATAAATGCCATAGACTTAGAGTAAAACAAAAACATAATTTCAACTCTTGCAGATGACATGTAAATCATAAATGCTGTCACTAGTGTGGTAGATAGTAGCAGGATTAAGGAGGACATGGACAGTCTGATGGTGAAATGAGAATGCACATGGTGAATGAAATTTAACACATAGTACTGATGAAATGATTATTTTGTGAGGGATAATAAGGGGAGAGAATAGAAACTGAACTGCACCATTTAATAGATGGTACAGGAGCACAGAGTCTGGGCGTGTATGTACAGAGATCTTCAATGGTGGCTGAACAAGTGGTGAAGGATTTAAAAAGGCATAGGGGATCGTTAGAATTATAACTAGAAGCAAAGAATTAAAAAAACAACACAAGAACATTCTGCTAAGACTAGATAAATGACTTTTAAAGCCTCAGCTGGAATATTGTGTCCCATTCTGGACACCACACTTTATGAAGGATTCCAAGGCCTTGGAGATGGTGTCTAGGTGATATACTAGAATGGTAACAGGGATGAGGGACTTCAGTTATGTGGAGAGAAGCTGGGATTGTTCTCCTTAGAGTAGAGAAGATAAAAGGGAGATGTAATCGAGGGGCTCAAAATGATGATGTGTTTTTCTCGAATAAATAAGGAGAATCTGGTTTCACTGGATGAAGGTTCAGTAACCAGAGAATACATTTTAATGTTGATTAACAAACAAACAGAGGAGAGATGAGGAGATTTTCATTTATTTACACAGCGAGTGTTTATGATTTGGAATTCACTTCCTGAAAGGGTTGTGGAAGCAGATTTAACAGAAGCTTTCAGTCGGGAATTGGATCAATACTAACAGGGTGATTTACAGGACTGGGAGAAAAGAACAGGGGAGAGGAATCATTGGAAATCTCCTTCAAAGAGCTGGAACTGGTACGATTTGTGAAATAGTCTCCTCCTGTGCTGTGTGATTCTCTGACTGGCTGATAACAGAAACCATTGAGTACGTATCTTATGTGTACAATTGACATTCAGCAGTTTTTAATCCCGAGATTAATCGTTACTTGTTTTCTGATGAAGACAACAGCAGAAAGACAAGCACAAAGGGCTGGTGAGATAAATTGTGTTGACAATTTGTTTATCGGATTATGACATCTCTCTCTGATCACAGACCTCGCCTGGTTTCAATCAGTCAATTACAAATTCATTGATTTTATTCCTATTTTATTTCCTGTCTATCTGTTCTCAGGATATGGGTGATACTGACAAGGAAGGCCAACATTACTTCCCCATCCCTGGTTGCCATGAGAAAATGGTGGGCCTTCATCTTGAACCACAGCAGTCCGTGTTGTGAAGGTGTTTCCTCAAACAAACCAACATTTAGTATTTTCAGGAGGCAGTTTCATTTCTGAGTAGTTCGGAATGAGTTGGGTCAGAAAGCTATGATGAGAATTTTAAAATCGAGGCATTACTGGATCAGGAACCAACGTAAGCCAGTGAGCATTGCAGTGATAGATGAACGGGACTTGGTGCAAAGGCCTGTTACCCGACCCGAACCCGATGGGACCCGATGACATGTGTCGGTCCACTCTTCCGAACTCGACCTTTGGGCTTGGGTCGGGTCGGGTCGGTCTCGGGGGAAAATGGAGGGACCTGGGCCGGGTCGGGCTCGGGTCCCATATGGCTCTGTCGGATTCAGGTCGGGTTTTTGTTTGTGACTTGTGCAGGCCTTTAAATTGGCGCGAGTTTGGACAGGAATTTTATTTGTGCTGAAGTTTATGGCAGGGGCAGCACAGCTTAGATACAGATTCAAGCTGCCTCTAAACTGTTCAGTTCAACATAAGCTTTAAAAACGGGGGAAATAAAAGAAAAAAGAGAAAAATAATGGGGTTAGAATTCGAACATGACAGCGCAGTACAGGCCCTTCGGCCCTCGATGTTGCGCTGACCTGTGAAACCATCAGACCTACACTATTCCATTTTCATCCATATGTCTATCCAATGACCACTTAAATGCCCTTAAAGTTGGAGAGTCAAATACAGAGGTTAGATACAGAGTAAATCTTTCTCTACACTGTCCCCATCAAACACTCCAAGAACAGGTACAGCATGGGGTTAGATACAGAGTAAAGCTCCCTCTGCACTGTCCCCATCAAACACTCCCAGGACAGATACAACACTGGGATTGGCTGGGCAATTTGAAGCACTTCCTGCCAGCAATCAGGGGGAGCAGCTGCACCTGTGCTGCAGCAACTGCAGAGTGGAGACTGGAGTAATTGGAGAAAGTGGAGAGAGGTAGAACAAAGAACATAGAACATTACAGCGCAGTACAGGCCTTTCGGCCCTCGATGTTGCGCCTGCCTGTGAAACCATCTGACCTACACGATTCCATTTTCCTCCATATGTCTATCCAATGACCACTTAAATGCCCTTAAAGTTGGCGAGTCCACTACTGTTGCAGGCAGGGCGTTCCACGCCCCTACTACTCTCTGAGCAAAGAAACTACCTCCAACATCTGTCCTATATCTATCACCCCTCAACTTAAAGCTATGTCCCCTCGTGTTTGTCATCACCATCCGGGGAAAAAGACTCTCACTATCCACCCTATCTAACCCTCTGATTATCTTATTTGTCTCTCTTAAGTCACCTCTCCTCCTCCTTCTCTCTAACGAAAACAACCTCAAGTCCCTCAGACTTTCCTCGGAAGACCTTCCCTCCATACCAGGCAACATCCTAGTAAATCTCCTCTGCACACTTTCCAAAGCTTCCACATCCTTCCTATAATGCGGTGACCAGAACTGCACGCAATACTCCAGGTGCGGCCGCACCAGAGTTTTGTCCAGCTGCAGCATGACCTCGTGGCTCCGAAACTCGATCCCCCTACTAATAAAAGCTAATACACCATATGCCTTCTTAACAGCCCTATTAACCTGGGCGGCAACTTTCAGGGATTTATGTACCTGGACACCAAGATCTCTCTGCTCATCGACACTACCAAGAATCTTCCCATTAGCCCAGTACTTTGCATTGCTGTTACTCCTTCCAAAGTGAATCACCTCACACTTCTCCGCATTAAACTCCATTTGTCATCTCTCCGCCAAGCTCTGCAGCCTATCTATGTCCCTCTGTAAGCTACAACATCCTTCGGCACTATCCACAACTCCACCGACCTTCGTGTCATCCGCAAATTTACTAACCCACCCTACTACACCCTCATCCAGGTCATTTATAAAAATGACAAACTCCAGTGGCCCCAAAACAGATCCTTGCGGTACACCACTAGTAACTAAACTCCAGGATGAACATTTGCCATCAACCACCACCCTCTGTCTTCTTTCAGCTAGCCAATTTCTGATCCAAAGCTCTAAATCACCTTCAATCCCATACTTCCGTATTTTCTGCAATAGCCTACCGTGGGGAACCTTATCAAACGCCTTACTGAAATACATATACACCACATCCACGGCTTTACCCTCATCCACCTGTTTGGTCACCTTCTCGAAAAACTCAATAAGGTTTGTGAGGCACGACCTACACTTCACAAAACCGTGCTGACTATCTCTAATGAACTTATTCTTTTCAACATGATTATAAATACTATCTCTTAGAACCTTTTCCAACATTTTACCCACAACCGAAGTAAGGCTCACAGGTCTATAATTACCAGGGCTGTCTCTACTCCTCTTCTTGAACAAGGGGACAACATTTGCTATCCTCCAGTCTTCCGGCACTGCTCCTGTCGACAATGACGACATAAAGATCAAGGACAAAGGATCTGCAATCTCCTCCCTAGCTTCCCAGAGAATCCTAGGATAAATCCCATCTGGCCCAGGGGACTTATCTATTTTCACACTTTCCAAAATTGCTACCACCTCCTCTTTGTGAACCTCAATCCCATCTTGCCTAGTCGCCTGTATCTCATTATTCTCCTCGACAACATTTTCATTCTCTACTGTAAATACTGACGAAAAATATTCATTTAACGCTTCCCCTATCTCCTCTGATTCCACACACAACTTCCCACGACTATCCTTTATTGGCCCTAATCTAACTCCAGTCATTCTTTTATTCCTGATATACCTATAGAAAGCCTTAGGGTTTTCCTTGATCCTATCCGCCAGTGGCTTCTCGTGTCCTCTCCTCGCTCTTCTTAGCTCTCCATTTAGATCTTTCCTGGCTAGCTTGTAACTCTCAAGCGCCCCAACTGAGCCTTCACGTCTCATCCTAACATAAGCCTTCTTCTTCCTCTTGACAAGCGCTTCAACTTCTTTAGTAAACCATGGCTCCCTCGCTCGACAACTTCCTCCCTGCCTCACAGGTACATACCTATCAAGGACACGCAGTAGCTGCTCCTTGAATGAGCTGCACATTTCTATTGTGCCCATCCCCTGCAGTTTCCTTCCCCATCCTACGCATCGTAAATCTTGCCTAATCGCATCATAATTTCCTTTCCCCCAGCTATAATTCTTGCCCTGCGGTATATACCTGTCCCTGCCCATCGCTAAGGTAAACCTAACCGAATTGTGATCACTATCACCAAAGTGCTCACCTACATCTAAATCTAACACCTGGCCGGGTTCATTACCCAGTACCAAATCCAATGTGGCATCGCTCCTGGTTGGCCTGTCTACATACTGTGTCAGAAAACCCTCCTGCACACACTGGACAAAAACTGACCCATCTAAAGTACTCGAACTATAGTATTTCCAGTCAATATTTGGAAAGTTAAAGTCCCCCATAACAACTACCCTCTTACTCTCGCTCCTGTCGAGAATCATCTTCGCTATCCTTTCCTCTACATCTCTGGAACTATTCAGAGGTCTATAGAAAACTCCCAACAGGGTGACTTCTCCTCTCCTGTTTCTAACCTCAGCCCATACTACCTCAGTAGACGAGTCCTCAAACGTCCTTTCTGCCGCTTTAATACTCTCCTTGATTAACAATGCCACACCTCCCACCCTCTTTTCCCATCTTCTCTGTTCTTACTGAAACATCTAAACCCCGGAACCTGCAACATCCATTCCTGCCCCTGCTCTACCCATGTCTCCGAAATGGCCACAACATCGAGATCCCAGGTACCAGCCCATGCTGCAAGCTCACCCACCTTATTCCGGATGCTCCTGGCGTTGAAGTAGACACACTTTAAACCAAGTTCTTGCTTGCCAGTGCCCTCTTGCGTCCCTGTAACCTTATCCCCTACCTCACTACTCTCAACATCCTGTACACTGGAACTACAATTTAGGTTCCCATTCCCCTGCTGAATTAGTTTAAACCCCCACCACCCCCCCCCCCCCGCCCCCGAAGAGCACTAGCAAATCTCCCCCCCACCCCAGGATATTGGTACCCCTCTGGTTCAGGTGAAGACCATCCTGTTTGTAGAGGTCCCACCTACCCCAGAAAGAGCACCAATTACCCAGGAAACCAAAACCCTCCCTCCTACACCACCCCTGCAGCCACGTGTTCAACTCCTCTCTCTCCCTATTTCTCGCTTCGCTAGCACGTGGCACGGGCAACAACCCAGAGATAACAACTCTGGTTGTTCTCGCTCTAAGCTTCCACCCTAGCTCCCTGAATTTCTGCCTTAAATCCCCATCTCTCTTCCTACCTATGTCGTTGGTGCCTATGTGGACCACGACTAGGGGCTGCTCCCCCTCCCCCTTAAGGATCCCAAAAGCACGATCCAAAACATCACGAACCCTGGCACCTGGGAGGCAATACACCAACCGTGAGTCTCTCTCCTTCCCACAGAACCTCCTATCTGTTCCCCTAACTATGGAGTCCCCAATGACTAATGCTCTGCTCCTCTTCCCCTGTCCCTTCTGAGCAACATGGACAGACTCTGAACCAGAGACCTGTACCCCATTGCTTACCCCTGGTAAGTCGTCCCCCGCAACAGTATCCAAAACGGTATACCTGTTGTTCAGGGAAACGGCCACAGGGGATCCCTGCACTGCCTGCTGGTTCCCTCTCCTCCCCCTGACGGTAACACATCTACCTACTTCTTTTACCTGAGGTGTGACTGCCTCCCTATAACTCCTCTCAATAACCCCCTCCGCCTCCCGAATGATCCAAAGTTCTTCCAGCTCCAGCTCCAGTTCCCTCACGCGGTTCTCGAGGAGCTGGAGTTGGGTGCACTTCCCGCAGATGCAGTCAGCAGGGACACCCTTGGCGACACTTACCTCCCACATTCTGCAGGAGGAACATTCAACTGCCTTAATCTCCATTCCCACTATTCTAAATTCCCAACAAATCTACTGAAAAACCAAAAAAAAAAGTCAAAACTTGTTCGCTTAGCAATCCGACGGACTGAACTTTTTAAATAAAAAGTTTAATTTATCAACACACCAGAGTCCTTTTTGTTTGGTTAGAGGAGGAGGATGGGTGGGAGACACTACCCGAGTAGTGTTTCGGGTAAAGCAACCGTCCAAATATGTATCCTCACTTACCCAGCAGTCCCCTGGTCCACCGAAACAAAAGGTAATTAACTTTAAACTGAAACTGACCTCCCAGCTGTTAGCTCACTCGCACTATCAGCTCCCGAAAAAAGCCGCTGTACAAAAGGGTGAATGCAGAATTGAGAGAAACCATCAAGGAAGGCTGCAATTGTTATAGATAGGTGGGTGGCAGTGCACCTGAAGAACTCTTAAGTTTGGACTGTTTGGGGGAGGGAGAAGAGGCCGGAAGACTTGGGCGGGACTGCCAAATCCAGTAGGGGGCCCCTGTATTTGTATTGGTGCTTGCACACAGGGAGCTCCCTTCCCACCCCAATTACCTGCTCGGGACAGCTGGAGATGCCTGGGGAAGACTTTTTTTGTTAAAAGCAGAAGAGGTGAGTACCGGGCGGCTTCAGCCATCCCGGGCGAAGAAGCCTCCCCCAACCAGAAGACAACAAACAGTTTTGGACTAATTGTTACAAAGGTGCTCCAACTGGCAGTTGGATCAAACATCCCTGTCAGCCTTTCTCTCCCTTCCTCCACTCAGTCGCCTCAGTCATCTATACTCCCATTTTCTTTTATCTTCCTACCCCTATCCTCCACTACTCCCACTCAACTTTGTTTACAGTTTGTTTGCTTATTGTTTCAATTGTAAATTTGCTTTGTTTCTTGGGAGTGGACGTGGCTCTCAGAAACCATGGCAAGCCCTCCTTCGCCGGTGGCGCGGCCTTCCCGTACATATGCTGCTGCGGCTGCTGCAGATGCACCTGTTGCCCTGTCGCCGTTTGCTTTATTAACATCGAAGAATGGGGTCAATAGCGACATCCACCCGAACATGACTAAAGAGGCATGTGTGAAAGCAATGGCCGAGGTTGTCGGCCCGACTGCCATTGTTGCAGCCTCTAAAATGTGCGGGAAGGCAGTGTTATTCCTGAGGACCGAGCGGGCGGTGTCCCTGGCTCTGAGCAAGGGGCTCACCGTGGGCGGGACCTTCCTGCCAGTGGACCACCTGGAGGCCACTGCGCAAAGGCTCACTCTATCCAATGTCTCGCCCTTCATTCCTGGTGAGCTCCTCCTTCCCCACCTGCACCATTTGGGGGAGGTAAAGACGGGGCTCACCCCAGTCCTGCTCGGTCTTCGGGAGAGCAGCCTCCGACACGTGTGCTCCTTCCGCCGCCAGTTATTCATGCCGCTGGCGTGGGAGGAGGTTACAGAGGGCCACTTTAATGTAGAATTCCAGGGGACGGCCTACCGCGTCTTCTGGACCTTGGACGGGGTGCGGTGCCATATCTGTAAGGGGGTGGGGCATGTTCGTAAGAACTGCCCCAACCTCCCGGCTGCCAACTCCAAATCGGCGGCCCAGGGTGGCACCGCTGCACCTCCTCCCACCCGCCCCTACTCGTCTTCCAGATACCATTCAGTCGGTACCGGAGGCTGTGGTTTTCACGGCCTCTGGCAGGGAGGGGGTGACCGTCCAAGTGGAAGGAAGGCGCGGAGGGGAAATAAACATCGAGAGGCGCGTCCCCTGGACACAGAGACACTATCCGAGTCTGAGCTCAGCACAAAGCCCGATCTCGGTGAGTCAACCTGCCCCAGAGCTGGGCTCAGGGCCAGGGTGAATTAAAAAAAAAGTGAGTGCGGAGGTGGAGGCCTCTGATGACATGGAGGTCTCTGAACCTCCGCACCCAACTGGGAAAAAGAGGGGAAGGCAGCCTTCGACAGAGTTGACAAGGGGCCCTGAGGCGCAGGGCCCATCTGTTGAAGGTGAGCTGTCTCCGGTTTCGGTCCCCAGGTTTCCCGTAACGCCACCACCAAGGCCACAAAGTCTGGGCAGGAGATCCCTATTCCTCAGGATGGAGTGGAGGGTGAGACACCTGCACATGTGGCCCCTCCAGGGGACGCCAGTTGAGCCCTGCTTGTGATGGAGGAGCCTGGGGACGCCACCCAGTCTGCCACTGCCACTGGGTCGGGTGCCCTGAGGAGAGAGGAGGGCGGGGCCTCAAAGTGTCGGCCCTCCCAGCCGGAGTCCACCACCAACCAGGATACACCCGATCCGGTTGTAACCGAGAATGCTGCCCCATCTGCTGGGCCTGTGGGAGATGGCCTCCTCCCTCCACCTCCTCTGGTCTCGGCTCCGGCTGGATTTCTGGAGTCGGGAACGCCTGTCTCCCCTGGACCACTCATTGGCCTGGGGATGGAGGTGAAGGGGGGTCCTGAACTGCTGGCGCCCACAGGCTCCAGTTTCACAATAGAACCCAGAGAGGACTCCTCCGCCACCGATCCTGGGGGTGGGATCGTGATGGAGGCGGGATCAGCTGGCGCTGCCGGGACGTCAGCCCCACAGTGTGTGGTGGGTGTGTCGGCCAGTGGCGGTGATGACCCGGAGGAGGATGGGGATTCGGTGCGGGGCACGGAGGATGATCTTGATTCCATCGCCAGTGAGGTGGTGGAGTCCCTCGTGCCTCCCACCGAATCTCCTCTCATCCCCACGGCGGAACTTCGGGATTTCCTCGCGGTTTGCAGGGGTTGCCGCAATAAGGTTCAGCTGGCCCTCGGCCGTTGGTCGAGTCTGGCGCTGATCAGACAGTCCGTCCCTGCCGCCCTGAAGAAAGCGGGCAGGCGTGAAACTGGTTGAGAGGCGCCGTTTTAATGTATTCCTCAATGGGTTCCTGGGGGAGTGGAGGGCCAGGTGCACTTCCAGTCCCTCCTCACAGTGAGGTGTTGGTGACGGGTTTTAAGTACCTTTGACATGAAGATAACCATAGCCAGCCTCAACATCAACGGCAGCAGGGGGTCTCACCGCAGATTTCCCAATCTCTCAGTCCACAGGGAAGGGAGATACGCGGTGAGCTTTCTGCAGGAATCCCACACCGTTCCGGGAGACGAAGCCACCTGGCTCCTGGAGTGGCAGGGTGGGTTCTACATGAGTCACCTCAGCCCTATTTCTAATGTGGTTGCTAACTTGTTGGCCCCGACTTTTCAGCCGGAGATCTTGGGGTCAAGGAGATAGTGCTGGGCTGCTTGCTCCACCACGCCGTTCGGCTGGGTAGCGTGCCGCACCACTTTGTGAACGTGTCTGCGCCCAGGCCCGGCGTGTTGCAAGCGCGCTTCTTTGAAGAAGTGTCTGCTCTCTTGAGCTCCATCGATGGCAGCGAGTGCATCATCCTCGGGCGGGGGGGAGATTTTAACTGCACCATCGAGTTGGGGGATCGCTCAGGTCCCCAGCGCGGCCAAGCGTCAGTGGAGAAGTTGAGGGGACTGATCAGCTCCCTTAACTTGGTGGACATCTGGCAGAATCTGCAACCCGACTCCAGCGCCTTCACGTGGCGGTCTGGAGCAGGAGGGTCGCGAAACGACCGCCTCTACTTTTCGCAGGCGTACGTCTCACGCGTCTCGGCGGCCTCCAGGTGGCTGGTGCCGTGCTCCACTACCTGGTGTGGGCAGAGATCATTCCGCTCCGCACGCTGGCGGGATCCGCGTACTGGCACTTTAACAACTGGCTGCTGGAGGACGAGCGGTTCCGGGACTCCTTTCCTTGAGGCTATGATGGGATGTGGGCAAGACTCACATCCGCGTCTTCTGTCTGGAGTAAGCGAAGAGGTCGACCAAGAGACTTGGAGTCCCGCCTCGGTCATGCCATCGCGGACCCGGCACTGTGGCAGGTGGACAAAGAGAAGAAGGGCGCGCTGAGGGACATGCAGCTCATAGGGTCCCGAGGCGCGTACGTGAGATCGCGGATCCAGATCCTGGAAGATTTGGACCGCGCCTCACCCTTCTTCTACTAGCTGGAAAAATGGCTCAGCTGCTGGCCGACGGCGGATCCTCCATCACGGATCCAGAGAGAATGGGCCTCCTGGACCATACTTATTGCAGTGCGTTGTTCTCTCCGGATCCGTCCAGCGAGGATGCACGCAGAGTTTTGTGGGAGGACCTGCCGCAAGTCAGCCCGGAGGGCGCCAAAGGATTGGAGGCTCCGCTCACGTTAGAAGAGCTGACCGGCGCCCTCCACCAGCTCTCGAGGGGCAAATCCCCAAGGTTGGATGTGTTGACCGTGGAGTTCCTCAGGGCGTTCTGGGACATCCTGGGGGACGATTATGCGCGGTTCCTGGGGGAAAGCCTGGCGACCGGGGAGATGCCCCTCTCGTGGAGCAGGGCGGTCGTCGTCCTGCTGCCGAAGAGGGGTGATCGCCGCCTGCTTAAAAACTGGCGTCAAGTCTCCCTCCTCAGCACGGATTATATGATCTTTTCCCGGGCTTTGTCTACCCGCCTGGGCTCCGTGCTGGCCCACATGATCCACGCCGACCTGTCCTACACGGTCCCGGTCCAGTCTATCCAGGACAGCATCCACCTGTTCTGGGACCTGATCCATCTTTCCCAGAGGACTGGTCAGTTGGTCGCCTTACTCTCCCTCGATCAGGAGAAGGCGTTCGACAGGGTGGATCACAAAAACCTTTTCGGGACTCTGCGCACTTTTGGACTCGGGCCGCATTTGCAGGAGGTTGACGGGATTGGCCCTGCGTGAGCCGGCCATACGGGTCGTCCTCTCAGCTTACGCCGACGACGTGCTCCTCGTGGTCACAGATCCCGTTGACTTGCAGAGGATGCGTGACTGCCAGCAAACCTTTTCTGCTGTGTCCTCCGCGAGGATCAATTGGGAGAAATGTTTCGGACTCCTAGTTGGTCAGTGGTGGGTGGACTCCCTGCCGGAGGAGATGACACCTTTTGCGTGGAGCACCACGCACCTCCTCTATCTGGGAGTCCACCTTAGCCCCGCTGAGGAAGCCTGGCTGGCAAATTGGCAGGAGTTGGAGGCGAAAGTCACCACTCGGCTGGGGCGCTGGACAGGACTGCTCCGATTGCTTTCCTACAGGGGCCGAGCGCTGGTCATAAACCAACTGGTGGCCTCCATGTTGTGGTACCGGTTGGTCACTTTGGCCCCGCCCCCTGTATTTGCCACCAAGATCCAGAAGAAACTCGTCGATTTCTTCTGGGGTGGGAGGAAATACTGGGTCTCTGCCACGGTCCTGAGTCTCCCGATTGAGGAGGGCGGTCAGTCGCTGGTGTGTGTCCACACCCAGGCTGCGACTCTCCGCCTTCGGACCCTGCAGAGATACCTGTACGTCGAGCATCCTCCCAGATGGTGTGCACTGGCGACGTATTTTTTCCGCCAGTGTCACTGCCTTCAAGGCGACAAGCAGCTCCCGGTGGAGTCCGTTAGCCGCGCCTCTCTGAGGGAGTTGCCTGTCTTTTACCGGGATCTATTCCGAGTCTGGAACATGGTCGCCTCCAGTCAGGGCGCTCCCCCGCCGGCGGAGGAGACGGGTGTCAAGAAAAAAATTGAGAAAATTCCAGTAGCACTTTTTACAGTTGTAATTATTTCAAGCCAAATTTACAATTATCGACTTATGTCACATGTTTTAAAAGTCAAATATTTAGAGGTTTCTTTCTGTTGGAAGCTGTTGCATCTTCTATCCGGGCGGCCGACTCCGGGGACGGTCCGGCGGGCGGAGGAGTAGCCAAAACCTCTGGGACGCCCCTCACTGCGGGTGGCGAGGGGGCTCAGGAGTGCGGAGCGATCCCGGCGGAGCTGACCCCCGCTCGGCCGGAACTGCTCATTGGACCCAGGCCCCGAAACCCTCCTCGGGAGCCGGTCCCGCACAACCCGAGCCGCCTCTCGGAAATGCCCTCCGTGCCATTCCAATCGGCGCGGAGCTGTTTCCTGTACGGGCTGCCCCTGCACACTCTCCACTTTCTCGCCCTCGTCAGCCGGCCGGACACGCCCTGGCGGTCCGCGTTGCCATCTGGCGGCGAGGGGAAACCCCGATGGAGGTCTCTCTACTCGGGAGTCTTCACCCCTTTACATCGGGGACCTGCGGTGGAGGGTGCTGCACAGAGCAGTCCCGTGCAATGGACTTTTAGGTCGGTTCACGGACTCCCAGGCCGCCTGTACTTTCTGTGGGCTGGACGAGTCCGTGTTCCATGTTTATACAGAGTGTGCGAGGTTGTAGCCGCTCTTTGAGTATTTGAAGGGGCTGCTCCTCAAATTCGTCTGCACTTCATTCCCACGCTCCTGATCTTTGGGCACCCGGTGCGGAGGGGCTTGGGCCGGGAGGAGGATCTCCTCGTCGGTCTGCTGCTGGGCCTGGTCAAGGTGGCAATTCACTAGTCCAGCTTGCAGGCCGTCGGGGGTTCCATCCTCCCCGATTACCTGCCCCTCTTCCGCAGTTACGTTCGCGCCTGGGTGACGCTGGAAAAGGGGCGTGCGGTGTCCGCCAGTACGCTTGAGGCCTTCCGCGGTCGGTGGGCACCGCAGGGACTGGAGTTCATTGTCGACGCCGAAAATGGCATTTTAATTTGAGTTGTTGTTTCTTTCTGTTTTTAATAAAGTTATTTTAAAAAGTATGTGTGTATATAAAGGGGGCCAAGCAATAAAGGCCCCCTCGACATAAAATATATAAAAGGGGCCTGGGGTATAAAGGCCACCTTGGAAAAGAGAAATTAAAAAACGGGGATAGAAAAAAAAACGGGGGTTAGATACAGAGTAAAGCTCCCTCGACACTGTCCCCTATCAAACACTCCCAGGACAGGTACAGCACGGGGGTTAGATACAGAGTAAAGCTCCCTCTACACTGTCCCCATCAAACACTCCCAGGACAGGTCATCACGGGGGGTTAGATACAGAGTAAAGCTCCCTCTACACTGTCCCCATCAAACACTCCCAGGACAGGTACAGTACGGGGGTTAGATACAGAGTAAAGTTCCCTCTGCACTGTCCCCTATCAAACACTCCCAGGACAGGTACAGCACTGGGATTGGCTGGTCAATTTGGAGCACTTCCTGCCAGCAATCAGGGGGAGCAGCTGCACCTGTGCTGCAGCAACTGCAGAGTGGAGAGTGGAGACTGCAGCAACTGGGGAGAGGAGAGTGGAGACTGGAAACTGCAGCAACTGGAGAGAGAGACTGGAGAAAGGTGAATACAGAGTGGAGGGAAACCATCAAGGAAGGCTGCAATTTTTCTGGAGAGCTGGGTGTCTGGGCACCTGAAAGACTATTAAGTTTAAACTGTTTGGGGGAGGGAGAAGAGGCCTGAAGACTCAGGGGTGGGGCAGCCAAATCCTGTAGGGGCCCCTGTGTTTGTATTGGTGTTTGCACACAGGGAGCTCCCTCCCCACCCCAACTGCCTGCTCGGGACAGCTGGAGTTGCCCGGGTGAAGACTGTCTTGTTAAAATCAGAAGAGGAGAGTACCGGGCGGCTCCAGCTGTCCCGGGCGAAGAAGCCTCCCCCAACTGGAAGACAACAAACAAGTTTGGACTAATTGTGATAAAGGTGCTCCAACTGGCAGTTGGAACAAACACCCTTTTCAGCCTTTCTCTCCCTTCCTCCACTCAGTCGCCTCAGTCACCTGTCCTCCCCTTTTCCTTTACCATCCTACGCCATCCTCCTCTACTCCCACTCCACTTTGTTTAAAGTTTGCTTTTTTTAAAAAAAAAAATTGTGCAAATTTGTTTTGTTTCTTGGGGGTGGACGTCGCTCTTAGACCCCATGGCAAGCCCCTCTTCTCCGGTGGCGGGGCCTTCCCGTTCATATGCTGCTGCGGCTGCTGCAGCTGCACCTGTTGCCCCGTCACCGTTTGCTTTATTAACATCGAAGCATGGGGTCAAGAGCTACGTCCACCCGAACATGACTATAGAGGCATGCGTGAAAGCAATGGCCGAGGTTGTCGGCCGTTCGGCCATTGTTGCAGCCTCTAAAATGTACGGGAAGGCAGTGTTTTTCCTGAAGACCGAGCGGGCGGTGTCCCTGGCTCTGAGCAAGGGGCTCACCGTGGGCGGGACCTTTCTGCCAGTGGACCCCCTGGAGGCCACTGCGCAAAGGCTCATTTTATCCAATGTCCCACCCTTCATCCCTGGTGAGCTCCTCCTTCCCCACCTGCACCATCTGGGGGAGGTAAAGACGGGGCTCACCCCAGTCCCGCTCGGTCTTCGGGAGAACAGCCTCCGACACGTGTACTCCTTCCGCCGCCAGTTATTCATGCAGCTGGCGCGGGAGGAGGTGACAGAGGGCCACTTCAATGTAGAATTCCAGGGGACGGCCTACCGCGTCTTCTGGACCTTGGACGGGGTGCGGTGCCATGTCTGTAAGGGGGTGGGGCATGTTCGTAAGAACTGCCCCAACCTCCCGGCTGCCAACTCCAACTCAGCGGCCCAGGGTGGCGACGCTGCACCTCCTCCCACCCCCACTACACCACCACCAGATACCATTCAGTCGGTACCGGAGGCTGTGGTTTTCACGGCCTCCGGCAGGGAGGGGGGTGACCGTCCAAGTGGAAGGAAGGCGCGGAGGAGAAATAAACATCGAGAGGCGCGTCCCCTGGATATCGTGACACTACCCGAGCCTGAGCTCAGCCCAAGGCCCGATCTCGGGAAGTCAACTTGCCCCAGGGCTGGGCTCAGGCCCAGGGTGAATAAAAAAAAGGAGAGTGTGGAGGTGGAGGCCTCTGATGATATGGAGGTCTCTGAGCCTCCGCACACAACTGGGAAAAAGAGGAGAAGGCACCCCTCCACAGAGGTAACAAGGGGCCCTGAGGCGCAGGGCCCATCTGTTGGAGGGGAACTGTCTCCTGTTTCGGGTCCCCAGGTTTCCCCTACCGCCACCACCAAGGCTGCAAAGTCCAGGCAGGTGCTCCCTATTCCTCAGGATGGAGGGGAGGGGATGGCCCCGGTACATGAGGCCCCTCCTGAAGGAGTAAGTGGGGCCCTGCTTGTGGTGGGGGAGCCTGGGGAAGCCGCCCATTCTGCCACTGCTACTGGGTCGGGTGTCCTGAATGAAGGGGAGGGCGAGGCCCCAGAGGGTCGGGCCTCCCAGCCGGAGTCCACCACCAACCAGGAGACACCCGACCCAGTTATAACTGAGAATGCTGCCCCATCTGCTGGGCCTGTGGGTGCTGGCGGAGCAGGAGATAGCCTCCTCCCTCCGCCGCCAGTCTCGGCTCCGGCTGGTTTCCCGGAGTCGGGATCTTCTGTCTCCCCTGGACCACTCATTGCCCTGGGGACGGAGGTGGAGGGGGGTCCTGAACCGCTGGTGCCTACAGGCTCCAGTTTCACAATAGAACCCAGAGAGGACTCCTCCGCCATCGATCCTCGGGGTGGGATCGTGACGGAGGCAGGAACAGCTGGCGCAGCCGGGACGTCCGCCCCACAGTGTGTGGTAGATGTGTCGGCCGCTGGCGGTGACGACCCGGAGGAGGATGGGGATTCGGTGTGGGGCACGGAGGATGATCTTGATTCCATCGCCAGTGAGGTGGTGGAGTCCCTCGTGCCTCCCACCGAATCTCCTCTCATCCCCACGGCGGAACTCCGGGATTTCCTCGCGGCTTGCAGGGGTTGCCGCAATAAAGTTCAGCTGGCCCTCGACCGTTGGTCGAATCTGGCGCTGATCATACAGTCCGTCCGTGCCGCCCTTAAGATAGCGGGCAAGTGCGCGGACGTGAAACTGGTTGAGAGGCGCCGTTTTCATGTGTTCCTCAATGGGTTGCTGGGGGAGTGGAGGGCCAGGTGCACTTCCACTCCCTCCTCACAGTGAGGTGTTGGTGACGGGTTTTAAGTACCTTTGACATGAAGATAACCATAGCCAGCCTCAACATCAACGGCAGCAGGGGGTCTCACCGCAGATTTCACAATCTCTCAGTCCTTAGGGAAGGGAGATACGCGGTGAGCTTTCTGCAGGAAACCCACACCGTTCCGGGAGACGAAGCCACCTGGCTCCTGGAGTGGCAGGGTGGGGTCTACATGAGTCACCTCACCCCTATTTCTAGTGGGGTGGCTATCTTGTTGGCCCCGACTTTTCAGCCGGAGATCTTGGGGGTCAAGGAGCTAGTGCCGGGCCGCTTGCTCCACCTCGCCGTTCGCCTGGGTGGCGTGCCGCTCCACTTTGTGAACGTGCACGCGCCCAGGCCCGGCGCGTTGCAAGCGCGCTTCTTTGAAGAAGTGTCCGCTCTCTTGAGCTCCATCGATAGCGGCGAGTGCATCATCCTCGGGGGGGATTTTAACTGCACCCTCGAGGTGGGGGATCGCTCCGGTCCCCAGCGCGGCCAAGCGTCGGTGGAGAAGTTGAGGGGACTGATCAGCTCCCTTAACTTGGTGGACGTCTGGCGGAATCTCCATCCCGACTCCAGCGCCTTCACGTGGAGGTCTGGAGGAGGGGGGTCGCGAATCGACCGCCTCTACATTTCGCAGGCGTACGTCTCCCGCGTTTCGGCGGCCTCCATGCGGCTGGTGCCGTGCTCGGACCACCGCCTGGTGTGGGCGGAGTTCACTCCGCTCCGCACGCGGGCGGGGTCCGCGTACTGGCACTTTAACAACCGGCTGCTGGAGGACGTGCGATTTCGGGACTCGTTCTGTCGATTCTGGGCCGACTGGAGAAGGAAGCAGGGGGGCTTCCCCTCCTTGAGGCTATGGTGGGATGTGGGCAAGACTCACATCCGCGTCTTCTGTCAGGAGTACGCGAAGGGGTCGACCAAGTGGCGGGAAGCCGAGATCGGGCGCCTTGAGAGGGAGGTGCTCGACTTGGAGTCCCGCCTCGGTCATGCCGTCGTGGACCCGGCTCTGTGGCAGGCGTACAAAGAGAGGAAGGGCGCGCTGAGGGACCTGCAGCTCATAGGGTCCCGAGGCGCGTACGTGAGGTCGCGGATCCAGATCCTGGAAGATTTGGACCGCGCCTCACCCTTCTTCTACTCGCTGGAAAAATGGCGGGGGGTCCGTAAGCAGCTCGTCGAGCTGCTGGCCAACGACGGATCCTCCATCACGGATCCAGAGGGAATGGGCCTCCTGGTCCAGACTTATTACAGTGCGTTGTTCTCTCCGGATCCGTCCAGCGAGGATGCGCGCAGAGTTTTGTGGGAGGACCTGCCGCAGGTCAGCCCGGAGGGCGCCGAAGGATTGGAGGCTCCGCTCACGTTGGCGGAGCTGACTGGCGCCCTCCACCAGCTCTCGAGGGGCAAATCCCCAGGGCTGAATGGGTTGACCGTGGAGTTCCTCAGGGCGTTCTGGGACGTCCTGGGGGACGATTACGCGCGGGTCCTGGGGGAAAGCCTGGCGACCGGGGAGATGCCCCTCTCGTGGCGCAGGGCGGTCATCGTCCTGCTGCCGAAGAGGTGCGATCTCTGCCTGCTTAAAAACTGGCGTCCGGTCTCCCTCCTCAGCACGGATTATAAGATCTTTGCCCGGGCTATGTCTACCCGCCTGGGCTCCGTGCGGGCCCACATGATCCACCCCGACCAGTCCTACACGGTCCCGTGCCGGTCCATCCAGGACAACATCCACCTGGTCCGGGACCTGATCCATCTTTCCCAGAGGACTGGTCAGTCGGTCGCCTTTCTCTCCCTTGATCAGGAGAAGGCGTTCTACAGGGTGGATCACGATTACCTTTTCGGGACTCTGCGCGCTTTCGGACTCGGGCCGCATTTCGTGGCCCGGGTCCGACTTTTATACGCCGCCGCAGAGTGTCTAGTCAAAGTTAACGGGTCCTTGACGGCGCCCCTTCGCTTTGGGAGAGGAGTGCGTCAGGGGTGCCCCATGTCCGGCCAATTGTATACCATCTGCGTGGAGCCCTTCCTGTGCCTGCTTCGCAGGAGGTTGACGGGATTGGCTCTGCGCGAGCCGGCCATGCGTGTCGTCCTCTCGGCTTACGCCGACGACGTGCTCCTCGCAATCACAGATCCCGTTGACTTGCGGAGGATGCGCGACTGCCAGCAGAGCTTTTCTGCCGCGTCCTCCGCGAGGATCAATTGGGAGAAATGTTCCGGACTCCTGGTTGGTCAGTGGCGGGTGGACTCCCTGCCGGAGGAGATGACACCTTTTGTGTGGAGCACCACGCACCTCCTCTATCTGGGAGTCCACCTTAGCCCCGCTGAGGAAGCCTGGCCGGCAAACTGGCAGGAGTTGGAGGCGAAAGTCACCGCTCGGCTGGGGCGCTGGACAGGACTGCTCCGAGTGCTTTCCTACAGGGGCCGAGCGTTGGTCATAAACCAACTGGTGGCCTCCATGCTGTGGTACCGGTTGGTCACTTTGGCCCCGCCCCCTGTATTTGCCACCAAGATCCAGAAGAAACTCGTCGATTTCTTCTGGGGCAAGAGGAAATACTGGGTCTCTGCCGCGGTCCTGAGTCTCCCGATCGAGGAGGGCGGTCAGTCACTGGTGTGCGTCCGCACCCAGGCTGCGACTCTCCGCCTTCGGACCCTGCAGAGATACATGTACGTCGAGCGTCCTCCCAGATGGTGTGCGCTGGCGACGTATTTTTTCCGCCAGTTTCACTGCCTTCAAGACGACACGCAGCTCCCGGTGGAGTCCATTAGCCGCGCCTCTCTGAGGGAGTTGCCTGTCTTTTACCGGGATCTTTTCCGAGTCTGGAACATGGTCGCCTCCAGTCAGGGCGCTCCCCCGCCGGCGGAGGAGAGCGCCTCGGCTGTCCGGGCGACCGACTCCGGGGACGGTCCGGCGGGCGGAGGAGTAGCCAAAACCCCCGGGACGCCCCTCACTGCGGGTGGCGAGGGGGCTCGGGAGTGCGGAGCGCTCCCGGCCGAGCTGACCCCCGCTCGGCCGGAACTGCTCATCGGACCCAGGCCCCGAAACCCTCCTCGGGAGCCGGTCCCGCACAACCCGAGCCGCCTCTCGGAAATGCCCTCCGTGCCATTCCAATCGGCGCGGAGGGGTTTCCTGTACGGGCTGCTCCTGCACACTCTCCACTTCCTCGCCCTCGTCAGCCGGCCGGACACGCCCTGGCGGTTCGCGTTGCCATCTGGCGGCGAGGGGAAACCCCGATGGAGGTCTCTCTACGCGGGAGTCTTCCCCCTTTACATCGGGGACCTGGGGTGGAGGGTGCTGCACAGAGCAGTCCCGTGCAATAGGCTTTTAAGTAGGTTCACGGACTCCCAGGCCAGCTGTACTTTCTGCGGCCTGGACGAGTCCGTGTTCCACATTTATACGGAGTGTGCGAGGTTGCAGCCCCTATTTGAGTATCTGAAGGGGCTGCTCCTCAAATTCTGGCTGCACTTCAGTCCCACGCTCCTGATCTTTGGGCACCCGGTGCGGAGGGGCTCGGGCCGGGAGGAGGATCTTCTCGTCGGTCTGCTCCTGGGCCTGGCCAAGGTGGCAATTCACAGGTCCAGGTTGCGGGCCGTCGGGGGGTCCGTCCTCCCCGATTGCCTGCCCCTCTTCCGCGGTTACGTTCGCGCCCGGGTGGCCCTGGAAAAGGAGCATGCGGTGTCCGCCGGTACGCTTGAGGCCTTCCGCGACCGGTGGGCACCGCAGGGACTGGAGTGCATCGTCGACGCCGAGAATGGCATTTTAATTTGAGTTTTTTTGTTTATTTATCTGGTTTTAATAAAGTTATTTTAAAAATATAAGTGTGTATATAAAGGGGGCCTGAGGAATAAAGCCCCCCTCGACATAAAAAATGTATAAAGGGGGCCTGAGGAATAAAGGCCCCCTCGACAGAAAAAAAAAACGGGGGTTAGATACAGAGTAAAGCTCCCTCCACAAAAAAAAAAAAAAAAAATGGGGTTAGATACAGAGTAAAGTTCGCTCTACACTGTCCCATCAAACACTCCCAGGACAGGTACAGTACGGGGGTTAGATACAGAGTAAAGAAAAGAAAAAAAAAATGGTGTTAGATGCAGAGTAAAGCTCCCTCCACAAAAAACAAAAAAAAAAAATGGGGTTAGATACAGAGTAAAGTTCGCTCTACACTGTCCCATCAAACACTCTGAGGACAGGTACAGCACTGGGAAAAAAAAAAAAAAAACGGGGTGTCTCCTGGCTAATTGGAGGTGCTGAGTGCATCAAAGAGATGCAGCTGTGTGCAGATGCTGAAGGCTGGAGGCTGGAAGACTGCTGCAAGAAGGAGAGACTGAGATTGAAACAAAGGGTTTACATCTGTCTTTTTGAAAGAAGAAAGCAGGAGGTCAGAAGAACTGACAACTCATGTGAGTTTGGGTTTTGTAATCCTTTCATTGATTGTTGTGGAGAGGTGGAAAGGAAAAGACCATAAAACCTTGGGTGGGGTTGCTTGTTTGAACAGGGAGCTACTGTGTTTCAAAGCATTGAATCGGAGCTCTTTCCCCACTCCAAAGAGCTAGCCTGGGATAGCTGGAGCTTCCCAGGTGAAGAGACTTTCTCTTAACTGTGTAAACAACATCAGAAGCAGAGTGTGCCGGGGCAACTACAGCTGTCCCAGTTGAAGACATCGCACCCTCTCACCACCAACTGGAAGACCAGCACAAGGACTTCCTGAATTAAGACCAGCAAATAGATTAGTTCCTCCGGACCCTCCTCTCATTCAGCCTCTCTCCCGAGCCATACCCTCCAGTCGATGCTTTTTGGGATAACTCATTATTTGTTATCCCTTTCTCTCGATTTCTATTTTTATTTTTTCTCTCAACGCTGGCTCTACCCCATGGCTTTACAGTCCTGTCCAGTGGCGGGGCCTTCCTCTGCTGCAGCAGCTGCTCCTGTGGCCCTGTCACCATTTAAAATATTGACATCGAAGCATGGGGTGAAGAGTTACACCCATCCCAATATGTCTATAGAGGCCTGTGTGAAGGCAATGGCCAAGGTTGTCGGCCAATCGACCATTGTGGCAGCCTCAAAAATGTAGGGAAAGGCTGTGTTCTTCCTGAAGACTGAGCAGGCCATGTCCCTGACCCTGAATAAAGGGCTCACTGTGGGTGGGAATTTTATGCCGGTGGTCCCTCTTGCTGCCACTGTGCAGTGGATAATAATATCAAATGTCCCGCCCTTCCTGCCCAGTGAGCTCCTCCTCCCCCACCTGCACCATCTGGGGGAGGTAAGGTCGGGGCTCCCGCCTGTCCCGCTAGATCTTTGGGAGCATAGCCTCCGGCATGTCTACTCCTTCAGCCGCCAGCTATTTATTCAGCTGGCGTGGGAGGAGGTCTTGGAGGGCTATTTCGATGTAGAGTTCCAGGGGACGGCCTACCGCATCTTCAGGACCTCGGACGGGGCGCGGTGCCACATCTGCAAGGGGGTGGGGCATGTTCGTCCACCATTTCCACCTCGGCGGCGAAGTGTGGCGCCACTGCACCACCTCCAATTCCAACACACATCCCACAGACTCTGCTCAGTCAGTTCCGGAGGCTATGGTTTTCACAGCCTCCAGCGGGGTGGGAAATGCCCTTCTGGGTGGAAGACCGGCGTGGAGGAAAAGTAAACATCGAGCGGCTCGTCCCCTGGACACCAAGACACAACCCGAGCCTGAGCTCAGCCCAAGGTCCGCTCCCAGGGAATTCAACTGTCCCAGGGCTGGGCTCAGGCCCAGAGTAACTAAAAAAAGGAGGGTGCGGTGGCTGAGGCCTCTGATGACATGGAGGTCTCTGAGCCTATGCGCATTAGCGGGAAAAAGAGGAGAAGGCACCCCTCCACAAGGTAACACAGGGCTCTGAGGTGCAGGGTCCTCCTGCCACCACCACCAACATGAAGACTGCAAAGTCTGGGCAGGAGCTCCCTATTCCTCAGGATGGAGGGGAGGGGGAGGCCCCTCTACATGCAGCCCCTCCTGTGGGAACAAGTGGAGCTCTACTTTTGGTGGGGGAGCCTGGGGACGCCTCCCATTTTACCATTGGGTCGGGTGCCCTGAGTGGAGAGGTGGGCAAGGCCCCAATGGGTCGGCCTTCCCAGCCAGAATCCACTCACTACCAGAAGACACCCGACCCAATTATAACCACAAATGCTGCACCATCTGCTGGACCTGTGGGTGCTGGCAGAGCGGGAGATGGTCTCCTCTCTCCGCCTCTGTTCTCGGCTCTGGCTGGATTTCCAGAGTCGGGAACGCCAATATCCCCTGGATCACACATTGGCCTGGGGACGGAGGTGAAGAGAGTTCCTGAACCTCTGGTGCCCACATGCTCCAGTTTCACAGTAGAACCCAGAGAAGACTTCTCCGCCATCGATCCTGGAGGTGGGATCGTGACAGAGATGGGAGCAGCTGGCGAGGCCGGGGCGTCCGCCCCACAGTCTGTGGTGAGTGATGACCAGGAGGAGGATGGAGACGCGTTGTGGGGCACGGAGGATGACCTTGATTCCATCACCAGTGAGGTGGTGGAGTCCCTCGTGCCTCCCAACGAGTCTCCTGTCATCCCCACGGTGGAACTCAGGGAATTCCTCAAGGCTTGCAGTGGTTGCTGCAATAAGGCTCAGCTGGCCCTCGGCCGTTGGTCAAGTCTGGCACTGATCATCCAGTCCATCCGTGCCGCCCTCAAGGAAGCGGGAAAGCGTGCAAGTGTGAAACTGGTTATGAGGCGGCGTTTTAATGCACTCCTCAATGGGTTGTTGGGGGAATGGAAGGCCAGGTGCACTTCCACTCCTTCCTCACAGTGAGGTGTTGGAGACGGTTTTTGAGTACCTTTGACATGAAGATAACCATAAACAACATCAACATCAAGGGCAGCAGGGGGTCTCACCGCATATTTCACAATCACTCAGTCCTGAGGGAAGGGAGATACGGGTGAGCTTTCTGCAGAAAGCCCACAGCGTTCCGGGAGACAAAGCCACCTGGCTCCTGGAGTGGCAGGGTGGGGCCTACATGAGTCACCACACCCCTACTTCTAGTGGGGTATCTTGTTGGCCCCGACTTTTCAGCCCGAGATCTTTGGTGTCAACGACCTATTGCCGGGCCGCTTACTCCACGTCACCGTTCGCCTGGGTAGCGTGCCGCTCCACTTTGTGAACGTGTATGCGCCCAGGCCCGGCACGTTGCAAGCTCGCTTCTTTGAAGAACTGTCCACTCTCTTGAGCTCCATCGATAGCGGCGAGTGCATCATCCTCGGGGGGGATTTTAACTGCACCCTCGAGTTGGGGGATCGCTCCGGTCCCCCGTGCAGCCAAGCGTCGGTGGAGAAGTTGAGGGAACTGATCAGCTCCCTCAACTTGGTAGACGTCTGGCGGAATCTCCATCCCGACTTCCAGCACCTTCACGTGGAGGTCTGGAGGAGGGTCACGAATCGACCACCTCTACTTTTTGCAGGCATACGTCTCCCGCTTCTCGGCGGCCTCCATGCGGCTGGTGCCATGCTCGGACCACGACCTGGTGTGGGTGGAGTTCACTCCGTTTGAAAGCGGGCAGGGTCCGGGTCCTGGTACTTTAACAATTGGCTGCTGGAGGACGAACGATTCTGGGACTCGTTCCGTAGATTCTGGGCCGTCTGGAGAAGGAAGCAGGGGGGGCTTCCCCTCCTTGAGGCTATGGTAGGATGTGGGAAGACAACATCCGCGTCTTCTGTCAGGAGCACGCGAAGGGATCGACCATGAGGCGGGAAGCCGAGATCGGGCGCCTAGAGAGAGAGGTGCTTGACTTGGAGTCAAACCTCGGTCATGCCGTAGTGGACCTGGCAACTGTGGCAGACATATAAGGGCAAGAAGGGTGCGCTGAAGGACCTGCAGCACAAAGGGTCCCGAGGCGTGGATGTGAGGTCACGTATCCAGATCCTGGAAGATTTAAACTGCGCCTCATCCTTCTTCTGCTCTCTGCAAAATGGCAGGGGGTCCGTAAGCAGCTCGTCGAGCTGCTGGCCGACGGCGAATCTTTCGTCACACATTTGGAGGAAATGGGCCTCCTGGTCCATACTTATTACAGTGCGTTGTTCTCTCCGGATCCGTCCAGCGAGGAGGCGTGCAGGGTTTTGTGGGAAGACTTGCTACAGGGCAGCCCGGAGGGCGTCGAAATATTGGAGACTCCACTCATGTTGACCAGCGCCCTCCAGGTGCTCTCGACAGGCAAATCCCGGAGGCTGAACGGGCTGACCATTGAGTTCCTCAGGGCGTTCTGGTACGTCCTGGGGGACGATTACACGCAGGTCCTGGGGGAAAGCCTGGCGTCTGTGTCATCGTCCGGCTGCCGAAGTGGGGCAATCTCTGCCTGCTTAAAAACTGGCGTCCAGTCTCTCTCCTCAGCATGGATTATAAGATTTTTGCCCGGGTTATGTCAACCTGCCTGGGCTCCGTGCTGGCAATCATAATCTACCACGACCCGTCCTACACGGTCCCAGGCCGGTCCATCCAGGCCAAAATCCACCTGGTCCAGCGTTTGATCCATCTTTCCCAGAGGTCTGGTCAGTCGGCCGCCTTTCTCTCCCTCAATCAGAAGAAGGTGTTCGACAGGGTGGATCACGAATACCTTTTCGGGACTCTGCGCGTTTTATACGCCACCGCAGAGTGTCTAGTCAAAGTTAACGGGTCCGTGATTGCGCCCCTTCGCTTTGGGAGAGGAGTGCGTCAGGGATGCCCCATGTCCGACGAATTGCAAACCATCTGTGTGGAGCCCTTCCTGTGCCTGCTTCGCAGGAGGTTGGCGTGATTGGCTCTGCGCGAGTGGGCCACGCGGGTTGTCTTCTCGGCTTACGCCGACGACGTGCTCCTCATGGTCACAGATCCCATTGACCTGTGGAGGATGCACGACTGCCAGCAGACCTTTTCTGCTGCGTCCTCCGCGAGGATCAATTGGGAGAAATGTTCCAGACCCCTGGTGGGTCAGTGACGGGTGGACTCCCTGCCGAAAAACTTGACACCTTTTGTGTGGAGCACCACATACCTCCTCTATCTGGGAGTCCACCTTAGCCCTCCTGAGGAAGCCTGGCCGGCAAACTGGCAGGAGTTGGAGGCGAAAGTCACCACTCGGCTGGGGCGCTGGGCAGGACTGCTCCGAGTGCTTTCCTACAGGGGCAGGGCGCTGGTCATAAACCAACTAGTGGCCTCCATGCTGTGGTACCGGTTGGTCACTTTGTCCCCGCCCCCTGCATTACACACCAAGAACCAGAAGAAATTCGTCGATTTCATCTGGGGCAAGAGGAAACACAGGGTCTCTGCCGCGGTCCTGAGTCTCCTGATGGAGGAGGGCGGCCAAACGCTGGTGTGCGTCCGCACCCAGGCTGCGACTCTCCACGTTCGGACCCTGCAGAGATACCTGCAGAGATCGTCCTCCCAGATGGTGTGCGCTGGCGATGTATTTTTTCCACCAGTGTCACTGCCTTCAAGACGACACGCAGCTCCCAGTGGAGTCCGTTAGCCGCGCCTCTCTGAGGGAGTTGCCTGTCTTTTATCGGGATCTATTCCGAGTCTGGAACATGGTCGCGTCCAGTCAGGGTGCTCCCTCGCCAGCTGATTGGAGTGCCTCGGCTGTCCGGGCAGCGTACTCCAGGGTTGGACCAGTGGGCAGAGGAGCAGCCGAAGCACCTGGGATGCCCCTCACTGTGGGTGGTGATTGGGCTCGGGAGAGCGGACCCAGGCCCCCAAACACTCCTCAGGAGCCAGTCCCACACAGCCCGAGCCGCCTCTCGGAAAATGCCCTCCGTGCCATTACAGTCAGCGTAGAGGGGTTTCCTGTACGGGCTGCTCCTGCACACTCTCCACTTCCTCGCCTTCGTCAGCCGGCCGGATACGCCCTGGCGGTCTGCCTTGCAGTCTGGCGGCGAGGGGAAACCCCGATGGAGGTCTTTTTACGCCGGAGTCTTCCCCCTTTACCTCGGGGACCTGGGGTGGAGGGTGTTGCACAGGGCGGTCCCGTACAGCAGACTTTTACGTAGGTTCACGAACTCCCAGGCCGCCTATACTTTCTGCGTCCTGGACGAGTCCGTGTTTCACATATATACGGAGTGTGCGAGGCTGCAGCCCCTCTTTGAGTATTTGAAGGGGCTGCACCACATGTTCTGGCTGCACTTCAGCCCCACGCTCCTGATCTTTGGGCACCCGGTGCGGAGGGGCTTAAGCCGGGAGGAGGATCTCCTCGACGGTCTGCTCCTGGGCCTGGCAAAGGTGGCAATTCACAGATCCAGGCTGCGGGCCGTCGGGGGGTCCGTCCTCCCCGATTGAAAGCCCCTCTTCTGCGGTTACGCACGCGCCCGGGTGTCCCTGGAGAAGGAGCATGCAGTTTCTGTCGGTACGCTTGAGGCCTTCTGTGACCGGTGGGCACCACAGGGACTGGAGTGCATCATCGACGCCGCGAATGGCATTTTAATTTGAGATTTTGGTTTATTTATCTGTTTTAAATAAAGTTATTTAAAACATTTAAATATGTATATAAAGCGGGCCTGAGGAGTAAAGGCCCCCTCAATATGGGATATATAAAAGGGGAAGAAAACTAAACAGGGTTAGATATAGAGTAAATCTCCCTCTACACTGTCCCCATCAAACACAGACAGTGCAGGAATGGCACGGGTTTACAAACAGAGCAAATGTCCATCTATCTGTGCTATCGATTTTACAAGGTTAGTTTGGATAAGCTGGAGTTGTTCTCCCTGGAGTAAAGGACATTGAGAGAGATTTGATAGAGGTGTACAAGATTATGACAGAAGTAGATAAGATAGACAAGGAAAAACTATTCCCATTTACTGATGAAACACGGACAAGGGGACTCAGATGGAAGGTTTTGGGTAAGAGATGCAGGGGGAATATGAGAAAGAACATTTTTACACAGTGAATGGTAATGAGATGGAACTCACTGCCCAGGAGGGCGGTGGAAGATAAGACAATCAATGATTTCAAAAGGAAACTGGATGGGCACCTGAAGTAAATGAACTTGCAGGGATAGGGGGATTGAGAGGGGGAGTGGGAATGACTGGATTGTTCCAGATTGAGCTGGCATGGAGGGGTAAAATGGCCTCCTTTTATGTCGGAAATTATTTTATGACTACATCGATTTCTACATCCCTATTTTAGATTTGTCTCATGCTCCTGCCTGTAAAAATCCAGATACATAGACGTTCAATGAAACTGTGACCTTAACAGCCACTGACAGCTCCGTCCTCATCCTGGTGTGAGGCTCCAGGTCGTGTTACAGGAGGTGACACAGCTCTGCGACCACATCCTTATTGAATCAGAGTCACCTCACACACTGCTCCTGGGTTAGGTGTAGGTAGGAAAAGTGCTCTTGCAAAACCGGGGTGGGTAAGGCAGAGCCCCCTCCTCCTCCATCGTAACAGAGCTTCCCCTCTCTGCAGCCTCTGCTCCATTTGTTGGTCATGTGACAGACCCAGAAACACTGTAACTACAGTCCCCATACCTCGTCCAGAGTTGGTCCACCAAATCCTCTGTCCTCCCTGAATGTCTGCAGCAGATTACAACACAACCTCCAGAAAACCATCCACAGAACCTCCACTAACTTTACAAAAGCAAAAGTAAGTCACAAGCCCCTCACCTGTACGTTGGATTCCTGGTCCTTTTAAATAACACCAGTGGGGGTCCTTCGTGCTGCTGAATGTATGTTCAGCTGAGAGTGACTAACACAGGCGTTCAGTCGACATGCACAGATCAAGATTCAAAGACGTACATCAAAGCTGTCGGAATGGCAGATTGACGTCAATTCAAACCCTTCCTCACACTGACAGCACATGCAGAGTATACCCAGGCTAGTTCCCTGCCCAGCACGGGGCACTGTGCTGGCCACACTAGAAGTGGCCGGCTGTGCAGTTCACATCATTTTATAGTTCCAGGTTTCCATAGCGTTGGCACCAGTGCCGTCATAAAGTGAAACGTCACAGAGTGAAAATCACAGCAGGAGAAGAAATAGAGTGAAAACGGCTCACTTCTAAAAGGGAATTGGAAAAAGGCTTGAAAGCATAAGATTGACAAGAATATGTGAAATGCAAGGGAAATGGGACTAATTGGAGGGGTGAGGCCATGGAAGGATTCAAACACAAGAATGAGAATATTAAAATTTAGGCGCTGCCATGCCCGGAGCCAATGTCGATCAGTGAGCACAGAAGTAATGGGCGATCGGGATTTGGTCTGAGTTAGGATATAGGCAGAAGAGTTCTGGATGGGCTGTTGTTTATGCAGGTTGATATCTGCGAGGGTGACCAGGATAGAATTGGAATAGTTAAGTGTGGATTTAACAACGGCACAGATGAGGGTTTATTAGCAGATGGGTAGAGGTGATGACGGGTGATATTACAGAGGTAGTAGCAGGTAGGGTTGGTGATAGGCGGAATATGGCAATGAACTCAGCTCAGGTATAAATATAACAAAGAGGTTCCAAACAGTCTGTTTCAGCCTCAGACATTGGGTAGTGAGGGGAATGCGGAAAGTGGATGCAGAGTGGAATCTGAGACAGAGACTGAAGACTGTGGCTTCAGTCTTCCCAAGATTTACATGACAAGAACACTAAATCAGTGAAATATGATTTATAGATCTAATAGTTGGATACAGAGACTTACCAGGGACACCAATAATAGCGAGGAAGGGATAGTAAATCGTTTGAATCATCTTCAGAGCATAATAGAACCGCAAATCTAATGTTATCCAAAAATAATCTGCAGTAACGAGGCTAAACCAATAGGAGAAACTCTTGCTGTCCATTGTTTTAACATTCCAATCTATTGTTCCCAGATTCTGATCCATTGTTTTAACATTCCAATCTATAGTCCTCAGATTCTGACCCAGTGTTGTAATATTCCAATCTATTGTCCTCAGATTCTGATCCATTGTTGTAACATTCCAATCTATTGTTCTCAGATTCTGACCCGTTATTGTAATATTCCAATCTATTGTTCTCAGATTCTGATCTCTCCTCCCCCGCTCTCTGGAGCCACTGATCTCTGTTAGTGCCAGGGGTGATGCTCCCACTGACACTATGAGCCAGCACATTGGAAGGAGTCCGTTATTAGTAGAAGAGGGAAACCCTCCAGTGACACAATTAGGGTCCTTGGAGACTGACGTTAATTACAGTCAATGAACAAACAGGTTCAGTTAACACCTTTCAATCCAACACCTTTTACACCACAATAGTGTCGAAGATTTAACCAGTCTCGATGGGATCCTTGAGGTTTGTTGAGGGAAGGAATGTGGAAATAGCATAGGCACTGGCCAGAAGCTTTCAATCCTCTTTGGATCTGGGAGTGATGACAAAGCTGTTACAAGCTGTTTAAATAAGGAGACATTAGATAAACCCGATAACTACTGACCAGTCAGTCTAATGTCGGTTGTTGGAAATTTCTGGAGGCCATGACCCAATACAAAAATATATCATTCTTGGAAAAACATGTGATATTAAATGATAAACAGTACGGATAGGTTAATGGAAAATCATGTCTGATAATCTTGATCAAGTTAGTTGATGACATAACTGTGAGTATTGATGAGGGTATTGTGTTTCCTGTTATGTATCTGGACTATCAAAAGGCCTGTGATCAAATGACATTTCATAGACTTGTTATGAAAAATGAAACACATGGATTAATGTGAGAGTGGTAGAGTGGATATGACACTGACTCAGCGACAGAAAGCAGAGAGAAGTGGTGAACAGACATTGTTCAGACTGGGGGAGGGGGAGAATACAGTGCTGTTTCTCAGGGGTCAGTATTAAAACCAGTGCTCTTCCTGACATATAGATAAATATACAAGTGACATAAACTTACATGTAAAACAACATAATTTAAACTCTTGCTGATGACATGACACTTATAAATAAGGGAGGCAAAGGCGCAGACCACAGAATTACCCAATCTCACAGATTTTGGTTTATTTTTAATTTATTCTGGTCTCTAATCCTAATAGAAATTTAGTTCTCACTCTCTAATTTATTTCTGTGTGATTTGCAGGTCTGTGTGTGTGTGCATGAATGTGTGTATGTTTATTATTTTATTTAGATTCAGTTTAGATTGTTAAGTATAATAAACTCACCTCTTGTTTAAACTCAAGAAAACCGGTCTGATTTGTTCTTTCACGATCACAACAACGGTAAAAGGTAAAATGCTCACTGAGGTGGTCAGCATGTCCACTGCTAATAAGGAATAAGCCTGGCTGCAGTGACATAAACGATAGGACAAGAGGAGAGCCTGGGACCCCTCCTCACCTGGCTGGAACAGAAATCTGGCGGTTCTAGTGATCATAACGCAACAACAAATGAGAAATTGGATGTGTCACAGATGCACAGAGTTTTACAGCACAGAAACAGTCCCTTCGCCCCACTCTGTCTGCGCCGGCCATCAAGCCTGTCCATTCTAATCCCCTTTTCCAGCACGTGGCCTGTAACCTTGTTTGCTATGGCATTTCAAGTGCTCATCTAAATACTTCTTAAATGTTGTGAGGGTTCTTGCCTCTACCATCTTTACAGGTAGTGTGCTCCAGATTCCAGCCACCATCCGAGTGAAATATTTTTCCCTCAAATCTCCTCGAAACCACTTGCCCCTTACCTTAAATCAATGCCCCCCTGTTATTGACACCTCTGCTAAGGGAAAAGTTTCTTCTTCTCTACCCTATCTATGGGCCTCATAATTTTTCCTGCTTTCTGTCTCCCTCCCTTTTTGAATAAAGGAGTTACATTGGCATAAAAGGAGTTACATACAGAGAGAACTAACTCGGTACAGCTTAGAATCCCTCTTTGTTGAAAAGTTGAGTAATGTAGCTGGACAGTTAGGGATTACTCTCCGCCCAAAAGCCAGGAAACCCAAAATTCTAAGACCTGTGGCCAATCATTTTTCACTTGAAGCTGAAGACTCAAGCAGAGTTAGAATCACTAACAGATAGAGTAATGTTAGCTAAGGTAAAACTAGAACAGAAGAGACAAGAATTAGAATTCCAGAGAGATCGAGAAAGAACAGAGTGAGCGTCAAGAAAGGGAAAAAGTAAGAGTGTTCCAGAAGGAGAAGGAGGAAAGAGAGTTAAGACGGCTCAAACAACTAGAGGAAGACCCAGTACACCCAGTGAAGGCACAGCTAGTGAGGGAGTTGCCCATAGCTCAGGACCATGTGCTGAGCTCTTACAGTTCTCCCAGTTCATTCTAAAGTTCAATGAGGAGCATGTGGCAGAATTTTTCATCACTTTTGAAAAACTTGCAAAGCAGCTGAAATGGCCGGCAGAGAACTGGACACTGTTTTTATAAAGCAAAGTAACAGGAAAAGCTCATGAGGTGTATTCACTGTTGCCAGATGAAAGTTCATCAGATTCTGAGATGACTAAAAACGCTATCCAGGGTGCATATGAGATAGTATCAGAACTGTACCACCAAAAATTCGGAACACTCCGAAAGTAGCCTGAGCGAACTTACCTCCAGTTTGAAAGAGTTAAGCAGCTTCAGAACATAGGAGCAGGAGTAGGCCATTCAGCCCATCTAGTCTGCCCCGCCATTCAATACGATTATGGGTTATCTTCTATTTCAATTCCTTTTTACCACACTATCCCCATATCCCATTCTGTCATTTGTATTTATAAATCTGTCAATCTCTGCCTCAAACATACTGAATGACTGAGCTTCCACAGCCCTCTGGGGTAGAGAATTCCAAAGATTCACAACCCCCTAAGTAAAGAAATTTCGCCTCATCTCTGTCCTAAGTGACTTCCTCCTTATTTTAAAATTGTCTCTGCTGGTTCTAGACTCCCCAACCAGGGGAGACATCTTAGCTGCATCAACCCGTCTATCCATTTAATTCTGTTGTGGGTTTCAATGAGATCACATCTCATTCTTCGAAATTCTGGAGAATCCAGGCCCAGTTTTCCTAATCCCTTCACAGGACAGTCCTGCCATCCCAGGAACAAGTCTAGTGAATCTTCGTTGCACTCCCCCTATGGCAATAATATACTTCCTAAAGTAAGGGGAGTAAAGCTGCACACAGTACTCCAGGTGTGTTCTCACAAGGTTCCATACAATTGAAGCAAGACTTCACTACTCCTGTACTCAAATTCTCTTGTGATAAAGGCTAACATACCATTAGCCTTCTTAAGTGCTTGCTGTCCCTGCATGTCAGCCTTCAGTGACTTATTGACAAGGACGCCCAGATCCCTTTGTACATCTACACTATCTAATTTCTTACCATTCAAGGAATACCCTTCACATCTATTCCACCTTCCAAAGTGGATAACCTCATATTTTCCACATTATATTACATCTTACACATTCTTGCCCTCCCACGAAGTCTGTCCAAATTCCCTTGAAGCCGCTTTGCACCTTCCTCACAACACATACATTCCCACATCTTTTTGTATCATCTGCAAACTTGGGACTATTACTCTGGTCCCCACATCTAAATCAATGATACATATTGTGAACAGATGGGACCCAAGTACTTACCCAAATGTTTCCTTTTTACTTACCCCACTAGTCACAGTCTGCCAAAGCGGGAATAACCCATTTATTCCTACTCTCTGTTTTATGCTTGTTAACCAATCCTTAATCCATGCCAGTATATTACGTCCTATCCCATGTGCTTTAATTTTACTAACCAACCTCTTGTGGGGGACCTTATCAAAAATTCATCTGAAAATCCAAATATACTACATCCACCGACTCCACTTTATCAATTCTGTTACTAATATCCTCAAAAAACTCCAACAGGTTCATCAAACATGATTTCCCATTCATAAATCCATGTTGTCTATGCACAATCAGATCATTATTATCCAATTATCCATTTATCTCATCCTTTATGATAGATTCTACCATTTTCTCTCTCCCGCCCTTCTTAAATCGTGGGGTGACATTTGCGACCTTCCAATATGCTGGAACCGTTCCAGAAGGTGATCACCCATGCACCCAATGTCTCCATAGCTACCTCTGTCAACACTCTGGAATTTAGAATATCAGGTCCTGGGGATTTATCAACCTTCAACCCCATTAATTTCTCCAACACAAACTTCTTACTGATATTAATTTCCTTCACTTCCTCATTCCCCCTAATCCCTTGGATCTCTAATTCTGGGATATTTCTTGTATCTTTCTCAGTGAAGACAGACACAAAGTGATCATTTAGCTTCTCTGCGATTTCTCGATTCCCCATTATAAATTGCCCTGACTCTGCCTGCAATGGACACATACATGTCTTACCCAAACGTTTCCATTTTACGTACCTATAGAAGATTTTACAGTCCGCTTTTATGTTTGCCTCTGACTAGTAGATACGGAAAATCAGGATACAGCTCACATATGTAAACCTCAGAGCTGTGATCCTTCTCGAGGAGTTCAAAAGCTCGCTCCCGCTCCCGCTCCCGCTCCCATTAAAACCCACACAGAGGAAAAAAAGGTTCAAAGAGCCAGGAAGGTTGCAATTCTGGATGATGATTTTTTTCCATGTACACAAGGCCTTAACCCCAAAGGGAATGCATTCCCGAGTCACCCCAAATACCCGGGAATAAAAGGTGGGAGGGTGATAAGAGCCTGAGCAGCCACGGGCAAGGAGGAAAATCTGGACACCCAGGGGTCCACGCTCAGGCCAAGTAGAGCGGTACTGAGAGCAGGAGTAATGGCCAATGATCTGTGTGTTTCCACTGCAGCAAGGCAGGTCACCATCGAGTTGAATGTTCTAAGTGATGGGGAAAACCTGTAGGATTACTCAGGGTCCACCAGATCAGTGCAGGAAAACGGGCGCTGATGGAATTCACAGCAGGTCAGGCTGTGCCTTTAACTGCAACATTCAGACTGCAACATTACCCGACCACAGAGATTGGGGGAAAACTTAACAAAATCCTTGAGCGTTACTAGGATTTTGAATCCCAGGGAAAAGTGACCCTATACCACTTCAGTGAGGTAAAAAAGCCCTGGTCATACTCAATGATAAAGGGGCCACCCAATCCCTTCTGATGGGAATAGGCATGACCTTTCTCCGAGAGTGCAGTGAATGCTAGAGTGTTAGAGAATGGTATTGGAAGGCAGTATATGTCCACACCTTTATATTGGGTGCACTTGGGGTGCGACCTATTTTCAGGACCAGTGGCCATGGGGACCTGCTCCTGGGTATTGATCTGGCAGAGAAAAGGTGGCAGCTTCCGCAAAGGTTCTGGAGAGACCACAAGAGATCAGGGACACAGAGCAGTTACAGGGGGAGGTCCCCGGCATTCTCCCTGATTCTCTGGTGACTCGGTCCATGGCTAAACAATCCCCATCAGAGGTGGCTGAACTGACACTGGAGACGGATGACCCTACTGTCTGGTTGGCTGAAACCTTCTTTGGGAAGGTAGAGAACGCAAAGGATGCGTTAACTAGATCTTCCTTAGTTGAGGCTCAACAACTCGACCCAGTGTTAAAATATATCACAGACTGTCCAAACCATAACTGAAGCAGAGGGAGTTGCAGAGTGCTACGATTTAAAGATTGAGGTGCTGGTGAGGAAGTGGAGACCTCCTCACAGACCTGCGGATGAAGATTGGACAGTGCTTCACCAGATAATGGTGCTTCTGTGGTCCCTTAAAGAAATATCAATGGCCCACGAACTTCAAATGACTGGACATGTTGATGGATGAAAATTTAAAGCCCACATCAGACAGCATTTTGACTGACCAAAACTGCACAAAGATGTGGAGGAGTTCTGTAAAACTGGTCACACCTGCCACCTTGTGGGAAAGCTCCAACCTGCAATAAAACCTTCACCCTAATTCCCATACCAGATTTTGTAGAACCCTTCAGCAGAATGCTAGTGGATTGTGTGGGACACCTACTGAAAACAAAACGGGATTATCAGTATCTTCTCACCATTACGAATGTGGTGACCCGATCCCCAGAAGCCATTCCCCCGAAGAACTATCTCTGCCAAGGTAGTGGTGGAGGGGCGAACCCGTTTTGGGCTACCTTCTGAGATTCAGATGGATCAGGGCACACATTTTACGTCCAGTATTTTTGAAAAGGTCATGGGATTTCTAGACATAACCCAGCTAATGTCTACCACCCACTGTCACAAGGAGCTTTGGAGCAGTACCACCAGACCCTAAAGACAATGATCAGGCCATACTGCTATGAGTAACCCCATGACTGGGACAAAGGGATGGCATTTCACCTGTTGGTTACCAGGAACTTATCCACTGAGTCCACTGGCTTTAGTCTCTTTGAATTAGTTTATGGACACGAGGTGAGAGGTCCTCTTAAGCTAATCAAGGAGAAGTTTTTGGGACACAGGGTTGAGTCTGCCATGTTAGACTACATTGCCATGCTCTGGGAGTGGCTCATGGCAGCCTGTGCAATTGCTCAAGAACACCTAAAGATCTCCTACTCAGTTATGAAAAGGTAAGCAGGCAAAAATGCCAAGGCCAAAACATTTCAGGACAGAGACCATGTATTGTTACTATTCCCAATGCAGGGTGAATCCCTGAAATCCCGGTTCAGTGGTCCATATCGAGTGGCAAAAGGAACAGCGGGTCAATTATTTAATTGGCACCCAGACCAAAGGAAAAAAGCAAAGGCAGTGGAGGGAACAGACAATTACAGATCTGTCAGACTGTCAGGAGAGAAGGATTGAAAAGGACAGTGAGGACAGGTTAGAGGAGGGCCAGGAGGATTCCCAACTGGAATCCCCTACTCTCCGATTTACCAACCCTGAAATGTTAGATAAATTAGACCCCACACTCTCCTTCTTAAATGCAGGTCAATGAGGCAACCTAAAAAGTCAGCTAACAGCATTTACAGAAATATGCAATGACAAAGGAAAGTTCCCAAACAGGCAAGCCAATAGTGAGGGAGATGTTTCACCGAGTCGAGGTGCCGGAGGAGAGTACAGTGAAAGATGGACAGCCACCTGCGAGCCATAAAATCCCAGAGGACATGGTGCCGGTTAGAAAAATGTTGCTCCCCATAGTCGAGGGAAAAGGGAAGGGAAAATACCCTAAAGTAAACAACACTTGTGTACCTCACCAGAAAGCTAAAAGTAAGGTCAGTGTTGATCTACCCACTGAAGAACACAATGATCAGGTCTCAAACACAAAGCTAATCAAACCCAACAATTGCAAAGCCAAACTCAGCAAGAACAAATGCCCAGAGGACATCCCAGACACCTCACAGGGTCTAAAAAGACAATTTATTACACACTGTCGGTTTAGTTAGAAAGATTATCAAGGAGAAGGAACCTGAATGGTTAAAGATTCATTGCAGGAGAGAAAAAAAACAATGTAATCGCTGATGCAATGTCCAGGGTCGAACCCGACACATAACCATCCCAGACAAAACACCAAAACATTAAATCAGTACAACTGTAACAGAAAATGTCAGCTGCAGTAATTCGAAGATTAATATGTCAGTTTGGTAAGTGATTATTGAGAATGAATGTGTGCTTTCTTCTTTTTATTCCCACAATCCTGCAATGAAATGTTCTTGTTATCACATTTTTTCCCCGGGTGCTGTGGCGGTGTCAAGATAACACAATATGCCAAATTATGAAATTTAATTCATCGTTTGGAAACTTACAGTAAACGTTTAATAGAAAAAAATCTTGCAGCTATCCTTCAAAAAAACTGGCAGCCAAGATGGCCACCGCAATTGGCATCTGAAACACCTTTTCACATTCTGAATCCTACAACAGGAGACACATGTCTGATGAGCCTGGACCCAAATCATTGGCTTGCTCTAGTGATTGAATTACCCAAGATTACATTCATTAACACGGCATACAAGGCCATCCTGACACATTGACTTTGAAAGAACAAACTCCTCCAAGAGTAAATACTGGTATCCTGAGCCCTGGACAGATAGAAGTTTCAAACCTTGAATCTCATTGTAAGGGTTCAGCGAATACACTGAGGCAGTCAGGAGACTGTCTATCTCTGTGAAAGCTGAGAGTTTCCCCTGTACAAAAACAGACAAGTCAGTGATTCAAAATGTGCTGAAGCAGAAGGGCTGTGTTCCCCCCACACCCCTCCCTCTCTCTCGTCTCTGTCTCCAGATAACATCACAAATTTGAAAACCACATGTGACTGTGGGCCCTCCAAGCCTACAGATTGCTACAGACAGAGTAACCAGGGGAAGAAAGCCACCTGCAAGTCTGCCTCAAAGAAATCCCTGAGCTATGTGGACCATGTGACAAACTGCACTTTGACCAGAAAAATACTTCAAGGTGGCAACTTCAGCAGGAGAACACGGAATAGTCAAACCTCACAGAATGAGTTTTTTTTTTAAATATTTCTTCTGGACTCCAATCCAACCACAAATTTACTTCTCACTCAGTAATCTACTTCTGTGTGATTCTCGTCTGAGTGAGTGCATAAATGTGTTCTATTTATTTTAATGATTGTATTTAGATCGGGTTTGTATTGTTAAGTATAATAAACTCACCTCTTTCATGTTTAAACTCACGAGAACCAGTCTAATCGGTCCCTCCACCATCACACCAAAGGTAAAATGTAAAACACTCACTCAGACGTTCAGCATATTCACTGTTTATAAAGGACAAACACTGCTGTGGTCAAATAAAGCCGAGCGACTTTGACCCTTCCTCACCTGGCCATAACAATAGGCAGGGTTGGGGATGGAGCGAATATGGGGATGAACTCAGCTCAGCATTAAATAGATACCAGAGGTTGTAAACTTCCTGGTTCAGCCTCAGACAACGGCCAGTGAGGGGATGCAGATCATGGACCGGGAATGGAGTTTGTGACAGAAACTGAAGATAATGGTTTCAGTCTTCTCACGATTTAAATGACAAGAACACTAAATCAGTGAAATATGGTTTATGAATCTAATAGTTGGATACAGAGACTTACGAGGGACACCAATAATAGCGAGGATTGGATAGTAAATAAATTGAATCATCCTCAGAGCATAAAAGATCCGCCATTCTAATGTTATCCAATAATAATCGGCAGTAACCAGGCCAAACCAATCGGATAAACTCCTGTCCATTGTTGTAACATTCCAATCTATTGTTCTCAGATTCTGACACATTGTTGTAACATTCCAATCTATTGTTCAGATTCTGATCTATCCTCTCCCTCTCACTGCAGCCGCTGATCTCTGTTAGTGCCGGGGTTGATGCTCCCGCTGACACTATAGGATAACACATTGAAAGGAGTCCTTCTTAATAGAAGAGGGAAACCCCCCAGTGACACCATTAAGGTCCATGGAGACTGACATTAATTACAGTCACTGAACAAACAGGTTCAGTTAACACCTTTCAATCCAACATATTTTGTATCGCAGTAAAGTAGAACATTTATCCAGTCTGGATGGGATGTATGATAGTTACTGAGGGAAGGAATGGTGCAAATAACAGAGGCATTGGACAGAATCTTTCAATCCTCCTTGGATATGGGATTGATGCCAGCGGACTGCAGGGTTGTAAATGTTACACTGTTTAAAAAAGTAGAGGTTGGATAAACCCTGTAACTATCAGTCTAACGTTGGTGGTTGGAAACTTCTAGATGTCATAACCCAGCACAAAAATATATCTTGCTTGCAAAAACATGGGTTAATCAATGACAAGTAGCATGGATAGGTTAATGGAAACTCATTTCTGATAATCTTGATCGAGTTCGTTCAGGACGTAACTGTGAGTGTGAATGAGGATAGCGTATTTCATGTAATATACTCATAGAAAGTTTAAGACAGAGAAAGAGGCCGCTTGGCCCATTGCGTCTGCACCGGCCGAAAAATGATCCACCTATTCTAATCCCACCTTCCAGCATTTGATCAATCGCCCTGAAGATTATGGCACTTGAGCTGAACATCCAGACTCCTTTTGAATGAGTGGAGGGATTCTGCCTCAACTATCCTTACAGGCAGTAAGTTCTAGACCCTCACTAAAAACAGGGGACCCAGGACTGCACCCTGTGGAATGCCAAAGGAAGCAGTCCTCCAGTCACTAACATACCCGTCAACAATTACAGTTTCATAAAAACAAGAAATGCTGGAAATACTCAGCAGGTCTGTCAGCATTTGTGGAGAGAGAAGCCGAGTTAGCGTTACAGGTCAGTGACCCTTCTTCACTGACCTGAAACATTATCTCTGCTTCTCCCTCCACATATGCTGCCAGACCTGCTGAGTATTTCCAGCATTTCTTGTTTTTACTTCAGATTTCCAGCATCTGCAGTATTTTGCTTTTATTATAACAATTACCCTTTGTTTCCTGTCACTGAGCCAATTCTGCATTTTTGGACGAACAAGTTTCTCCTCAATTCCCCGATAGTCCTTCTACCAAGCACTTTAAGTCACTGCCCCCTATTCACTGATCCCTCTGCTAAGGTGAATAGACGCTTCACCTCCACTCTATCCAGGCCCCACGAAATTATGTCCATTTCAATCAGGTCTCCCTTCAGCCTTCTCTGTTCCAAGTAGAACAACCCCAGCCTATCTAATCTTTCTTCATAGCTGCATTTTTCCAGTCCAGGCAACATCCTCGTAAATCTCCTCTGTACCCTCTTTAGCGAAAGTACGTCCTTTGTGTAATGAGGTGACCAGAACTGCACACAGTGCTCAGGTTGTGACCTAACCAATGATTTATCTACTTCCAGCATAACCTTCCTGCTCTTGTATTCTATACCTCAGCTAATAAAGGAAAGGAGTCCATATGCCTTCTTAACCATCTTATCGACCTGACCTGCTACCTTCAGGGATCAGTGGACATTGACTCCAAGGTCCCTCACTTCCTCTACACTTCTCAGTATTTTCCTATTAATCGTCTATCCCTTTGCCTTGTTTGACCTCCTCAATTGCATCACCTTAGACCTATCCAGGTTGAATTCCATTTGTCACTTTTCTGCCATCAATATCTTCCTGCACCCTACAGCTATCCTCCTCGCTATCGACCGCACGACCAATCTGTGTACCATCTGCACAAATCTTGATCATGCCCCCTACATTTACGTTCAAATCGTTAATATATACTGCACAAAAGCGGGAAGTCCAGTGCTGAGCCCTGTGGAACGTCACTGGAAACAGGCCTCAAGTCAGTGACACACCCGTCAACAATCACCCTTTGTTTCCTGTCACTGAGACAATTTTGCATCCAGCTTGTTGAATTTCCCTGGGTTCCATGAGATTTTATCTTTTTAACTAGTACGCCACATGGGACCTTGACAAAAGCCTTGTCAAAATCCATGTGGACCATATCAACTGCACTACCCTCATCTATCATCCTTGCTACTTCTTCGAAAAATTCAGTCAACTTGGTCAAACAATATCTTCCCTTATCAAATCCATGCTCAATATCCGTGATTAACCTGTGCCTTTCCAAGTGACACGTTATCCTGTCTTTCAGAATAGATTCCAATAATGTGCCCACTACTGAGGTTAGACTGACTGGCCTGCAATTATTCGGTCTATCCCTTGCTCCCTTTTTAAAGAGGTACAATTTTAACAGTTCACTAATCCTCTGGCACTCCACCTGTATCCAGTGCGGACTGGAAAATGATGGTCAGACCCTCTGCCATTTCCTCTCTCACCTCTTTTGACAGCCTGGAATACATTTCACCTGGCCCTGGTGATTTATCAACTTTCAAGGATGCTAATCTCATTAATACTTCCTCTCTCCCTATGTATATCACATCCAATAATTCACACTCCTCCTCCTTAACCACAATATCTGCATCGTCCCCCCTTTTGTTAAGACAGATCCAAAGTATTCATGAAGAACAATACCAACATGTTCCGCCCCTACTCGTGTATATCCATTTATGTATATAGACTTTCAAAAGGCCTGTAAACAAATAACATTTCATAGACTTGTTATGAAAAATGGAACACATGGATTAATGTGACAGTGATGGTGTGGATATGACAGTGACTCAGGGACAGAAAGCAGAGAGAAGTGGTGAAAAGTCATTGTTCAGACTGGAGGTGGAGGGGAGTATACAGTACTGTTTCTCAGGGTTTGATTTACTCCACGTGATATCAAGATATGACAGAAGGCACTGGATACTGCAATGGCTATGAGCCCTGACAATATTCCGGAAATAGTACTGAAGACCTGTGCTCCAGAAAGTGCCGCACCCCTAGCCAAGCAGTTCCAGTACAGCTACAACACTGGCATCAACCCGGCAATGTGGAAGGTTTCCCAGGTATGTCCTGTAGACAAAAAGCAGGACAAGTCCAACCCGGCCAATTACTGCCCCATCAGCCTACTCTCAATCATCAGTAAAGTGATGTAAGGTGTCATCAGCAGAGCTACCAAACAGCACTTGCTTAGCAATAACCTGCTCAGTGACGCTCAGTTTCGGTTCTGCTACAGCCACTCAGCTCCTGATCTCATTACCTCATTATCTCAAACCCTCCGCTGGCTGGTGTCATACCTAGTGCAAAGGAAGATGGTTGTGGTTGTTGGAGGTCAATCATCTGAGCTCCAGGACATCACTGCAGGAGTTCCTCAGGGTAGTGTCCTAGGCCCAACCATCTTCAGCTGCTTCATCAATGATCTTCCTTCAATAATAAGGTCAGAAGTGGGGATGTTCGCTGATGATTGCACAATGTTCAGCACCATTCGTGACTCCTCAGATACTGAAGCAGTCCGTGCAGAAATGCAGCAAGACCTGGACAATATCCAGGCTTGGGCTGATAAGTGGCAAGTAACATTCGTGCCACACAAGTGCCAGATAATGACCATCTCCAACAAGAGAGAATCTAACCATCTCCCCTTGATATTCAATGGCATACCATCGCTGTATCCCCCACTATCAACATTCTGGGGGCTCCCATTGAACAGAAACTGAACTGGAGTAGCCATATAAATACCGTGGCTACAAGAGCAGGTCAGAGGCGAGGAATCCTGAGGCGAGTAACTCACCTCCTGACTCCCCAAAGCCTGTCCACCATCTACAAGGCACAAGTCAGGAGTGTAATGTCAGGAGTACTCTCCACTTGCCTGGATGGGTGCAGCTCCAACAACACTCAAGAAGCTCGACACCATTCAGGAAAAAGCAGCCCGCTTGATTGCCACCCCATCTACAAACATTCACTCCCTCCACCACAGCCGCACAGTGGCAGCAGCATGTACCATCTACTAGATGCACTGTAGCAATGCACCAAGGCCCCTTTGACAGCACCTTCCAAACCCACGACCTCTACCAACTAGAAGGACAAGGGCAGAAAATACATAAGAAAATCACCACCTTCAAGTTCCCTTTCAAGTCACACACCGTCCTGACTTGGAACTATATCGCCGTTCCTGCACTGTCGCTGGGTCAAAATCCCTTCCGAACAGCACTGTGGGTCTACCTACTCCAAATGGACTGCAGCGGTTGAAGAAGGCAGCTCACCATCACCTTCTCAAGGGCAACACGTGCAATAAATGCTGGCCAAGCCAGTGCCGCCCAAATCCCATGAATGAATATAAAAAAGAGCCAGGGTGTGGGACTAACTGGTAGATCTTCAAAAGGGCCAGCACTGAAATGTTGGACCAAATGGCCTTCTTCAGTGCAATGCTATTCTATGTTTCCATGATTGTTCTTGCCTCTACTTTCCTAATATTCCTATCCTTTAAACAGGCGTTTGATAAAGTACCACATAACAGCCATGTTACCAGTTAGAAACACATGGGATTAAAGGACCAATGACAGCAGTGGCTCAGTTTGTAGCTCTCTCCCCTTTCAGTCACAAGCTTCTAGGATCAAGTGTCATTTGATCGCAAGAAATAAGTAACAGGACTTAATCACAAGATTCAAGGCTGACACTGCAGTGACATGACTGAGGGAGTGTTGCACTGTCAGATGTGCCATCTATCGAATGAAACATTAAACAAACATTTGCCCTCTCAGGTGGATGTTAAAGATCTGATCATTATCACATTGCTGCTTGTGGGAGCTTGCTGTGCGGAAATCTTCTGCCATCTTTCCTACATTACAATAGTGACTAGGGTTTAATAAGTACTCATTGATTGTAAATCGCTTTGGGACATGCAGTGGTCATGAAGGCGTTACATAAATCGAAGTTTTTTTTAAAATTTACAATGACAGCATGCAGGAAATTAGCTAAGTGACAGAAAGCAGAGAGTGGTGGAGAATGGTTGTTGTTCAGTCTGGAGGGAAGTACACAGTGGGGTTCCCCAGGTTCACTGTTGGGATGACTGTTGCTGTATGTTAATGCAATGGGCTTGTGTACAGAGGGGATAATGTCAAAGTTTTCAGAGGGCAGGAAACTCAGAAATGTTAATAAACAGTGAGAAGGATAGTAACAGACTTCAGGAGGACAGAGAATGACTGGTGAAATGGGCAGGAACATGGCAGATGTAATTTAACACAGTGAAGTGTGAAGTGAGACATTTGGGTAGGAAGTATGTGGAGAAACAATATAAACTCAATGGAACCATTATAAAGTGGGTGCAGGATTGGGGAGACCTGGGCTGTACACACACAGATCTTTGAAGGTAACATGTAGTGTCCTTGGTGTGTGAGAGAGAGGCACAGAGTAAAAACAGCTCAGGAGGAAATGCTGATCTTTATACATCATTGGTTAGATCCCAGCTGGAGAACTGTGTCCAATTCTAATCACCACACTTTGGTAATGATGTCATGGACTTAGTGAAGATACTGAGGTGATTTTCTGGAATGGTACCAGGGATCTGGGTACCAGTTACGTGGAGAGATTGGAAAAGCTGGGGTTGCAATGAAGGGTAAGAGGAGATTTAAGAGAATTCAAAATCATGAAGGGTTTTGATGGGATAATTAATGTGAAACGGTTTCCAGTATCAGAAAGTTCAGTATTAAGAAGACACAGATTGAAAAAGAACCAGAGGTGAAATGAAAAGAATTTTCTTACACAGCGAGTTGTTGGGAGCTGGCATTCACTGCCTGAAAAGATGGTGGAAGCAGATTCAATAATATATTTCAAAAGGAAATTTAACAAATACTTGAAAAGGAGAAAAAACGCAGGAGTCTGGGGAAAGAGGAGGGGAGAGGAACTAATTAGATAGTTTTAGTTTAGTTTAGAGATACAGCACTGAAACAGGCCCTTTGGCCCACCGTGTCTGTGCCGACCATCAACCACCCATTTATACTAATCCTACACTAATTCCATATCACTACCACATCCCCACCTATCCCTATATTTCCCAACCACCTACCTTTACTAGTGGCAATTTATAATGGTCAATTAACCTATCAACCTTCCAAGTCTTTGGCATGTGGGTGGAAATCGGAGCACCCGGAATAAACCCACGCAGACACAGGGAGAATTTGCAAACTCCGCGCAGGCAGTAACCCGGGTGGCTGGAGCTGTGAGGCTGCAGTGCTAACCACTGCACCACTGTCCTGCCCCTGCGCCACTGTGCCGATTAATACCAGCTGGAGTGGTACTGAGTCTCACTCACACACCAGGAAAGAGCCAATTCAAACCAGACCTCTATTAATAGCAGCTGAAGTGGAACTGAGTTCCACTCAAGCACCAGGAAAGAGACAGTTCATTACAGACCACCATTAATACCAGCTGGAGTGGTACTGAGTCCCACTTGCACAGCAGGAAAGAGACAATTCAATCCAGGCCTCTATTAATACTAATTAGATAGCTCTTTCAAAGAAACAGTACTGACACAATGGGCCGACAGACCTCCTTCTGATTGTATGAGCAATAAACAGAGAGTGAAGAGAGAGAGAGAGAGAGGGGAAAAGTGTGAATGACGGAAAGGGAAATAGCAAGAACGAGAAAATCGGGTTAGCATCGCTTTGTCGGCAGAGGGATCATGATCCGCACGTGCCTGCTCCTGTTGTGGCAGGTGACACATAAAGCTCCTGCTATGTCCTCATTTCCATGAAAAATTCGTGTCGCCCATGGTGACCCGCGCTACTCTTTGCCTGCACATTTAACAGGAGCCTAACTGTGTGTGAGGCTGGCTCGTCTTTCAGCCAGCATTCAGCTCTTAAAGACAGTCTGTCCCTCTTGAAGGGAAGCTGCACTGAATCACAGAAGGCTGCTGCTGCTGACTGTGAATGCTGCAATTGGAGACAAGGTAAATGGAACACTAGGACAGAGAGAGGGCTCTGCGGCTCACGAATGCGGTGCTGAAGGCCTTAGTCATGGAGAGTAACAGGAGAAGAGAGCCCATGTTTCTGTAGGGTGGTGTGGAGACCCTCAAGATACACCCTCCGAAGAGAATGGGAGCAAGTGGCCACGGAGGCGAATGCAAGAAGTCTGGCCCCGACGACCTGGCAGCAGAGCCAGAAGAAGTTTATTGAGCTCACACAGGTGGTAAATGTCAGTGACTTCATCACCACATGGCATCTCCTACCCTCAACACCACCAACCTCTCACACTGCTCAATATAACACACCCCTATCACTCACCCATCAGCAGTCCCTAACACTCAGGACTCACACCTATCATGAACATACTCCACCTTACCCACACACACCTTCCACTGATACCAGCCTCACACCCATCTCTCACTGCCTTCACATATCTCCAGCTATTCAGCTATGGTAGGCACAGCACCCAAACAGTGCAACACAGTCACTGACATTCTGCCCTCTCTCTTACAGGACAAGGTGGCCCATAATCACAGGGAGCAGCAGTGAACAGGCGGGGACCAGGCATACCTTAATCCCCTGAGCCTGAGGGAGGAGATGGTTCTCCACATCATGGGACCGGCTGTGACAGAGCCCGTAGCATCCTGCATCACCGAAAGCATTCAGGATGATACTATGTTCCTGCCTTATGTCCCTTCTTAACTCCCACCTCCCTCTCATCCTGCTGTCTGGGATGATGTCCAAGCTGCAGATGGCGGGACCATGGACCTCCTGCTTTCCATCCCACCCCCAATCCCTGACCGAACCCTCCCTTTCTGATTTTATACTTTCCGATAATAACCCGAAACTGCCAGTTTCCCAGTCACAGCAGATCCAGGAGACAGAGAGAGAGCAGCAACACAGCACTGATTGTGAAGCCCCATCACTTGGTCTGATACTCACAGTCACCAGATCAAATACTTGCATTGTGCCAACCTTAGAGTTTGGTATAGAGACACAATCTGCACGGGTTGAGACACCGAGCACGAGTGAGCTGCAGCCAGTCCAGGGGGAAAGGATAGTTCATGTGTCAGATCACCGGAGGGCGAGGTCACAAACGAGTTATAATACACAGGACTCAGATGTGAACATTGCTGGAACAGCATACAGGAGAATGCTGATGGACATGTACACTGAGATACTTGGTCCATTGACAGGCCTGTCAGACAGTCTGTTGTCACTGTCAAGGAACACGGAGGAGTCCAGCTCCAACATGGCACAGGGCATTTCACAGAGCTTGAAGCCCATTCTTTCCCCTGTGGAAGTGGTCACTAACTCCATGACAGCACTAGTGGACCCAGCCGTGATGCAGTGTCTGATACCATTGTCTCAGCTTCCACTGCAGCACAGACGGCAGACACCCAAAGTCTCAGTGCTGCAGTGGAAGCTCAGATTGAGGAAATGAGATCCATGTTTGCTGCCAGGCAGGATCAGACAGCTGTTATCATGGCTGTAGATCTCAGTGTTCAAAGGGGTTTGCAGGCTCTCACAGCAGTCCAGCAATCTGTGATCCAGTAGATTACCAGGATTGCTGAGGTGTCGCCCCTTGGCAGTGACAGTGTCTCTGTGGAGCATGAACTTGCTGTCCTCTCTCAGGATGACAGTATTTGTCCTCCATTCACTGCCACTCCACCAGTGTCCTTGCTGTTCCCCATCAGCCAGCCCAGGCTGCTGCTGCCCATGTCGAGGTGGTGCAATCCGACTACGAACCCGCAAAGCCCTGTGCTGCTCAAGGACGTCCTGCAAGGCCATCTGCAGTCTCCCCAGTGAAAGTCAGCAGCCTTCCACCAGCCATGCTGCAGTCACTGGGGAAACACTGTGTAGGAGCACTAGACAAGTCGAGGGAAGCCACAAGACAGGCACTAAGGGAATACACAAGGGTGAATAGTTCAGTTTTGTTTGTATAATTGGATGTGCTGTTAGATAAAGATGTTAATGAAAAGGTTTTTGTTGGTGTTTTTCATTGCAGGATGGTGACCAAGGGGACATTGTGATGGGGCGTCTCAGATGGGTGTAATGGGGGAGAATGGGGGATCCATGGTGGGAAAGGGAAGTTGTCCTATGGAACCGGAATCTTATCAGGGACTCTCCGACAGCCTGTCCTGGTCGATGGCATCCAGGAAATATCCTCCCGGTCTCCTCCTGCTCCTCCTCCTGAGGTGTCCTCTGGATTCCTGTTGCCAATGCCTGTGTCCTCATGATAGTGATGATATGAAGGGTGCAGCAGAACACCATGAACTGGGACACCTGCTCCAGTGTGTACTGGAGGACTCCCCCGAGCGGTTCAGACATCGGAAGCATTGCTTCCTCACACCGATGATCTGTTCCACCATGTTCCTGGTGACTCCATTACCCACGTTATACACATGTTAATTGTGTGTGGTTAGTTGGCGGTGGGAGGTGGTTTGGGGATGCAGAAAAATGAGCTGTGTCTAGAGAATGGAATCTTTCATCTCTGAGGAGCCACATTCTGGTTCTGCATGGCGGCCAAAGTGTTGGAACCGGCTGACTGCATCAGAATGAATGTATGGTGGCTGCTGCCAGGATAGTGGACATTCACCAACATGATGTACTGGGCATTCTCACTCACCAACTGTGCTTTCATGGAGTGAGAATTTTTCCAGGTCCTGACAACGGGGGCCCCGCAGAGACACCCACACCATCAGGAATCCCTCTATCCTGACAAAGCCACGGGATCTCTCATCCTGCTTCCCCCTGCTGAGGGAGAAAATGATGACATCGATGGTCACCGTCACCTCCCAGAATTATCAATGGACAACACACAAGACGAATAACTACTGGTCAGTTAGTTTAACATCAGTGGCGAGTAAGGTTATAGAAACAATAATCAGGGAAAAAGGACAACACACACTTGGAGAGGTTTGAGTTAATTACGGATTGTCAGCACGGATTTCTAAAAGACAGATTATGCTTGATGAACTAATTGAATTGATTTCTATGATCAGAGAAGGTTGATGAAGGGAATGTGGTGGATGTTGTCTCCCTGGATTTTATTAAAGTATTTGATGAAGAACCACACAAATGCTTGGTTAACAAAATTGAAGCTCATGGAATAGCATCCAATTGGATCAAAAATTGTCCAAAGGACAGCAAAAAGAGTCTTGTGTTAAATGGCTGTTTTTCAGACAGGAGGATGGTAGACAGTGATGTTCCCCAAGGGTCAGTGCTAGGAGCGCTGATTTTTTTTCCTTGCTATATATAAATGACATGCACCTTGGAATGCAAAGCAGAAATTCAAAATTTTCCAATGATACCTATCTTGTAGGTGTGATAAACAGGGAGGATGATACAAACCATCCGCAACAGAACTTAGATAGGCTGGCAGAATGGACAGAGAAGTGGCAGGTAGAATTTATTACAGAGCAGTGTGCGGTGATGTATTTCGTCAGAAGGATTAGGAAGGCAATGTAGACTTAATGACACATTACTAAAGATTGTGCAGGAACAGAGGGACCTGGGCCTCCATATGCACTGATCCTTGAAGGTGGCAGGACATATTAGGAGAGTGTTTAGCAAATCATATCAGATCTTGCGCTTCATAATTACAGACAAAGATACAAAGGCAGGGAAGTTATGCTGAAACGTTATAAAGCTTTGGTTAGGCCTCAACTAGAGAACTGTGTCCAGTTCTGGTCACCACACTTTAGGAAGGATGTGAAGGTCCTTGAGAGGGTGCAGAGGAGATTTACCAAAATGGTTTCAGGGATGGGGGTTTAGCGACAAGGTTAGTTTGGAGAAGATGGAGTTGTTCTCCCTGGAGTAAAGGAGATTTAGAGAGCTTTGGTAGAGGTGTACAAGATTATGATAAGTTTAGATAAGACAGACAAGGAAAAACTGTTCCCATTAACTGATGAAATACGGACTGGGGGACACAGATGGAAGGTTTTGGGTAAGAGATGCAGGGGGAATATGAGGAGGAACATTTTTAGACAGTGGATGGTAATAAGCTGGAACTCACTGCCCATGAGGGTGGTGGACGCTGAGGCAATTAATGATTTCAAAAGGAAACTGGATGGACACCAGAGGAAATGAACTTGCAGGGATACGGGGACTGAGCGGAGGATTGGGACTGACTGGATTGTTCCAGGGAGAGCTGACATGGAGGGGCCGAATGACCACCTTCAGTGCCGCAAATTACTAATTCACTCTCTGTGACTCCATGTTGGATATGTCTCCTGCTCCTGTCTGGAAAGATCTAGATACACAGAAGTTCAATGAAACTGTGACTTTAACGGCCACTGACAGCTCCTTCCTCACCCTGCTGTGAGGCTCCAAGTCGTGTTACAGGAGGTGACACTGCTATGTGACCACATCCGAATTAAATCAGAGCCACCTCACGCACAGCTCCTGGGTTAGGTGTAGGTAGGAAAAGTGCTCTTGGAAAACCCGGGGTGGGTAGGGCAAAGCCCCCTCCTCCTCCCTCTTTACAGAGCTTCCCCTCTCTGCAGCCTCTGCTCCATGTGTTGGTCATGTCATAGACCCAAAGACACTGTAAATATAGTCCCCATTCCTTGTCCAGATTTGGGTCACCAAATCTTCTGTCCTCCCTGAATGTCTGCAGCAGCTCACAACACAACCTCCAGAAAACCATCCACAGCACCTCCACTAACTTTACAATAGCAGAAGTAAGTCAAAAGCCCGTCACCTGTAAGCTGGATGCCTGGTCCTTTTAAATAACATTAGAGGGGATGCATTGTGATGCTAAATGTATGTTCAGCTGACATTGACTAACACAGGTGGTCAGTGGACATGCACAGACCAACTTTCAAAGAAGTACATCAAAGCTGCTGGCATGGTACATTGACATCACTTTCAAATCCACCCTCAAAGGAACAACACATACAAGGTACAATTGAGCGAGAGCCCAGCCCAGCATGTGATATTGTGCAGGCCACAGTAGAAGTGGCCGGCTGTGAAGACCATGCTGACAGCACATAGATGATACGACTGGGCTGGAGCCCCGCTCAGCATGGGATATTGTGCAGACCGCACCGTAAGTGGCCGGCTGTGCGATTCACATCTCTTTATGGATCCCAATTCTGTACCGTCAGCAGCAGTCTAAAATCGTGGCTCGGGACAGATGCAGTGGGAAATAAGTTCACTTTACAAGGAGAAATGAAAAAAGATTGAAGTCGAAAGATTTGCAGGAATATGTGAAATGGACTGGGGAAAGTGAATAAATGGAGGGGTGAGGCCATGGAGAGATTCAAACACAAGAAAGAGAATATTAAAAATAAGGTGCTGCCAGTTCGGGGGCCAATGTAGATCAGTGAGCACAGGGGTGATAGGTGATCGGGATTTGGTGTGAGTTAGGATACAGGCAGCAGAGTTCTGGATGGGCTGTGGTTTATGGAGGTTTATAACTGGGAGGGTGACCAAGATGGAATTAGAATAGTCAGCTGTGTATTTAACAGTGATGCAGATGAGGGTTTGCGCAGTAGATGGGCAGAGGCAGAGGTGGAGAGCGGTGATATCACAGAGGTGGTATTAGGCAGGGTTGGTGATGAAAAGAATATGAAGATGAACTTAGCTCAGGTTGAAATATAACACAGAAGTTGTAAACTGTCTAGTTGAGCCTCAAATATTGGGCAGGGTGGAGTATGTGCTTCCCAGTTAGGGGATGGAGTTTGTGATGGAGACCAATGACACTGGCTTCAGTCTTCCCAGAATTTACATTACTGAACAGTATTTCAGTGAAACAGGGTTTACAGATCTCCTAGCCGGAAATAGAGACAGCAACAGCAGCAAGGATGAGAGAGTATATGACAAGAACTGTAATACAGTACACAATGTTTTATAGAGCTCATGGCTGAAGATATTCACCAGGCATACAACGGCAGCAAGAAGGGCAGAGTAAATTACAGGAGCAGTAATGCAGTTAAACATGGTTTAAAGAATTAATAGCTAGCTAGAGAGACTTACCAGGGACACCAATAATAGCCAGGATGGGATAGTAAATGTATTGAATAATCTTCAGTGCGAGATCGATACGAGAGTTTAATGAGTACCAATTATAATATGTAGAAAGAGAGTAAATAACCGAGGATAAACTCCTGTCCATTGTTGTAACATTCCAATCTATTGTTCTCAGATTCTAACCTATCCTCTCTCTATCTCTCTGGAGCATCTGATCTCTGTAAGTGCCGGGTCTGATGTTCCGACTGACACTATGGAATAACACATTGAAAGAAGCCTGTTATTAATAGGAGATGGAAAACGTCCAGTGACACAATTAGGGTCCATGGAGACTGACATTAATTACAGTCATGGAACAAACAGATTCTGTTAACCCTTTTCAATCCAACACTGCTGTACCACAATAAAGTTGAACATTTATCCAGTCTGGATGGGATGTATGAGGGTTGCTGAGGGAAGCAATGGGGGAAATAGCAGAGGCGCTGGCCAGAATCTTCCAATCCCCCTTGGATATGGGCGTGATGGCAGGTTTCCACAGGCTCACCACTCTCTGTGTGAAGAAACGTCTCCTCACCTCAGTCCTTAAAGTTTTACCCCATATCCTGTGGTTCAGGAGTCCCCCACTATCGGGAACATCCTTCCTGCATATACCCTGTCAAGTCATGTTAGAATTTTATAGGTTTCGATGAGATCTCTCCTCACTCTTCTGAATTCCAGTGAATATAGTCCTAACCGACTCACTCTCTCCTCATACGGCAGTCCTACCACCCCAGGAATCAGTCTGGTAAAACTCTCCTGCACTCCCTCTATAGCAAGAACATCCTTCCTCAGATAAGGAGACCAAAACTGCACACAACATTCCAAGTGCGGCCTCACCAAGGCCCTGTATATTGCAGTAAAACATCCCTGCTCCTGTACTCGAATCCTGTCTCCATAAAGGCCAACATAACATTCGCCTTTTTCTACCGCCTGTTGCACCTGCATGCTTACCTTAAGTGACTGGTGTACGAGAACACCCAGGTCTCGCTGCATATTCCCCTCTCTCAGTTTATAGCCGCTCAGATAATAATCTGCCTTCCTGTTTTTGCTCGTAAAGCGGATAACTTCACATTTATCCACATTATACTGCATCTGCCATGCATTTGCCCACTCGCTCAACTTGTCCAAATCACCCTGAAGCCTCTCTGCATCCTCCTCACAACTTACCCTGAAACTCAATTGTGTATCAACTGCAATTTTGGAGATATTACATCTAGTTTCCTCATCTAAATCATTAACAGAGATATTGTGAATAGCTGGGGTCCTAGCTCCGATCCCTGCGGTACCCCACGAGTCACTGCCTGCCATTCAGAAAAAGATCCGTATGTTCCAATGCTTTGTTTCCTGTCTCCCAACCAATTTTCTATCCATCGCAATACACTACCCCCAGTCTCGTGCACTTTAATTTTACATGCTAAACCCTTACGTGGAACTTTGTCGAGAGCCTTCTGAAAGTGCAAATAAACCACACCCACTGGCTCCCTCTCATCAACTCCACCAGTTACATCCGCGAAGAATGCTTGTAGATTTATCAAGCATGATTTCCCTTTCATAAATCCATGCTGACTCTGTCCGACTCTACCACTATTCTCCAAGTGCTCTGCTGCAAAATATTTGATAATGGACTCCAGGATTTTCCCCACGACCGATGTCAGGCTGACTGGTCTACTATTTCCTGCTTTCTCTCTACATCCCTTTTTTAATAGTGGGATAACATTAGCTACCTTCCAATCTGCAGGAACTGTTCCAGAGTCCATAGAATCTTGTAACATGACCACCAATGCATCCACTATTTCTAGGGCCACTTCCTTAAGTACTCTGGGATGTAGATTACCAGCCCCTGGGGATTTATCGGCCTTCAATGCCATCAACCTTCCCAACACCATTACTCTACTAATACTGATTTCTTTCAGTTCCTCTCTCTCACTAAACCCTGTATTCACCAACATTTCTGGTATGATATTTGTGTCCTCCTTTGTGAAGACAGAACTAAAGGATGCATTTAGTTGGTCAGCCGTTTCTTTGTTTCCCATAATAAATTTCCCTGTTTCTGACTGTAACGGACTGACATTTGTCTTCGCCAATCTTTTCCGCTTCACATACCTATAGATTCGTTTACTGTCAGTTTTTATGTTCCCCGCAAGCTTACTCTCGTACTGCATTTCCCCTTCTCAATCAATCCCTTGGGGCTCCTTTGCTGAATTTTAAACTGCTCCCAATCCTCAGGTCTGTTGTTTTTTCCTGGCGAATTTATATGCCTCATCCTTGGATCTAATGCCATCTCGAACTTTCCTTGTAAGCCATGATTTGGCTACCTTTTCCGTTTTACGTTTGCGCCAGACAGGAGTAAACAATTGTTGCTGTTCATCCATGTGCTCTTTGAATGTTTGCCATTGCCTTTCCAGGGTCATCTCTTTATGTAACGTTTCCCAATGTATCATCGACAACTCATGCCTCATACCTTCGTAGCTTACTTTATTAAGATTCACGAACTTAGTCTCAGAATCAACTAGGTCACTCTCCCTCGTGATGAATAATTCTTTCATATTATGGTCGCTCATCCCAGAGGGATCTCGCACAACTAGATTGTCAATTATTCCTCTCTCATTACACAATAACCAGTCTAGGATGTCCTGTTATTCAGTTGGTTCCTCAAAGAATTGGCCCTGAAAACCATCCTGCATATTCTCCAGGAATTCCTCCACAATGTATTGTGACCAATTTAATTTGCCCAATCTATTTGCAGATTCAAGAAACCCAAATTTACAGATGTTCCTTTATCGCATGCGTCTCTAATTTCCTGTTCATTGCCATTCCCAAATTCAGCACTACAGTCTGGGGGTCTATATACAACCCCCACTAACGTTTTCTACACCTTCGTGTTTCTCAGCTCGACCCATACATATTCGGCATCGTCAGAGCTAATATCCTGCCTCACTATTGCGTTAATTTCCTCTTTAACCAGCAATGCAACTCCACCAAGGGTGGAAATAGGCCGTTTTACTGATGGTGTGAAAATTTGGTAGGAAGCTCATCTCAAGGGATCTCAAGGTTAACTATGTAAACAAGTCTGTGAACAGCTTGGCTTCGTCTCAAACATTTACAAAGGAGAGGGATGGAGTGTGTAACTAGGAAATGTTTGGAGCAGAGACAGAAAACAATGGCTTCAATCTTCTCAATATTTAATTGACATTGCAGATGTGTGAGGTAATACATTTTGAAATGATGAATGAGGAGAGACAATACAAGTTAAATGGTACAACCATAAAGGTGGTGAAATAACAGAGACACATGGGGTGTTTATACACAAATCTTTGAAGGTGGCAGGAAATGTTAACTGGACAGTTAATAAATATATGGGATCCTAGGGTTTATAAATAGAGGCAAAAGGAACAAAAGCAAGGACATTATGTGAAACATATATAACATACTAGTTCAGCTCCACGTGGAGTCTTGTGTCGAAGACTGGGAACCACACATGAAGTAAGGACATGAAGCCTTCAGAGAGGGTACAGTACTGTTTTACTAGAATTTGTCCAGGCATGAGGGATTACAGTTATGTAGCTGGGGTTGTTCTGCTTAGAGCAGAGAACTTTCAGAGGAGATTTGATTGAGGTGTTTAACATTAGAAGGATTTAGATAAATTAAATAAAGATAAACTGTTTCCAATGTCCAAGGGGTCACTAACCAGAGACACAGATTTAAGGCGATTGGTAAAAGAAGCAGACATGAGGATTTTTGTTTCTGAGTGGTTTGGATTTGGAATGCACTGTCTGATAGGCTGATGGATACAGATTCAATAGTAGATCCCAAAAGGGAATTGGTTAAATATCTGAAGGAGAAAAAATGCAAGGATACAGTGAAAAAGCCTGGGAGTGGGACTGACTGGATTTCTCGTTGAAAGGGGCAGCACAGACATGATGGGCCGAATGACCTCATTCAGTTTGTGCCATTCTATTATTTCTCCTGCCTGTACTTTCACAATATCCCTATCCTTTCCACAGGCGTTTGAGAAAGTACCACATAACAACCATGTTACCGAATTAGAAACACATGGGATTAAAGGGTTAATGTCAGCCCTGGCTCAGTTTGTAACTCTCTCCCCTTTCAGTCACAAGCTTCCAGGATCAAGTGTCACTGCAGGACTTGATCACAAGAATCAATGCTGACATTGCAGTGCAGTACTGAGGGTGTGCTGCACTGTCAGAGGTGCAGTCTATCGAATGAAACTTTAAACCAAGTTGCAGTCTGCCCTCTCAGGTGGATGTTAAAGATCCCATTGCACTATGTAGAAGCAGAGCAGGGGAATTATTCACAGTGTCCTTGTCAATATTTATCCTTCAATAAGCATCGCAAAAACAGATCTGATCATCATCACATTGCTGCTTGTGGGAGCTTGCTGTGCAGAAATAGTCTGCCTGTTTTCTGCATTACAAGAATGACTTCGCTTTAAGAAGTATTCATTGGTTGTAAATCACTTTGGAACATGCACTGGTCATGAAAGGCGTTTCATAAATGGAAGTCTGTTCTTTTATTTTCAATGTCAGCATGCGGGAAATTAGCGCAGTGACAGAAAGTAAAGAGTAGTGGAGAATGGTTATTCTTCAGTCTGGAGGGAAGTAGTCAATGGGGTTCTCCAGGGTCACTGTTGGGATCACTATTGTTGCATGTTAATGCAATGGGCTTGTGTACAGTGGAAATAATGTCAAAGTTTTCGGATGGCAGGAAAGTCAGAAATGTTAATAAACAGTGAGAAGGATAGTAGCAGACTTCAGGATGATGGAGACTGACTGGTGAAATGGGCAGGAACATGGCAGATGTAATTTAACACAGTGAAGTGTGAAGCGAGACATTTGGGTAAGAAGTGTAAGGGAAGGCAACAGAAACAAATGGGTATTGTTTAAATGAGGAGACAGGAACAGAGAGACTTGGTGTGTATTCAGACAGATCTTTGAAGGCCGCACGAAAGGTTGACAAGTTTATGTCTGATATAACGGACATCAGGTAGAAAATACTATTGAGAAGCAGGCTGAATACAGAAGGTCCAGAGGGGAAGTGAAAAAGCAAATAAGAGAAGCAAAGAGAGAGCATGAAAAGAGGCGAGCATTAAAGGAAATCCCAAAGTTTTCTATTGACATCTAAATACTAAAAGGGTAGTAAAAGGAACAATGGGGCCGACTCAGGACCATAAAGGGGATTTGCACATGGAGGCAGAGAATATAGCTGAGGTAATAAATGAATAATTTCCACCTGTCTTTACCAAGGAAGAAGATATGGAATCCTTTCCTTTATTAGCCGAGGTATAGAATATACGGCCAGGGAGGTTATGCTAGAATTCTATAACTCATTGGTTAGCACACAACGTGAGTACTGTGTGCAGTTCTGCTCACCGCTTTACAGGAAAGATGTAATTGCACCCGAGAGGGTGCAGACGAGATTTATGAGGATGCGGCGAGGACTGGAAAAATGCAGCTATGAGGAAAGATTGGACAGGCTGGGATTGTTCTCCTTGAAATAGAGAAGGCTGAGGATAAATCTGATTGAAATGTACAAAACTGAGAGGGGCCTGGGTAGAGTGGAGGTAAAGGGTCCATTCAGCTTAGCAAAGAGGTCAGTGACGAGGGGGCATGGACTTAAAGTGATTGGTAGAAAGATTAAAAGGGAGCTGCGGATTTTATTTTACACCCAGCGGGTGGTGGGAGTCTGGAACTCACTGTCCGAAAGGGTAGTTGAGGCAGAAACCAACAACTCATTCAAAAGGTGCCTGGATATGCACCTCAAGTACTGTAATCTATCAAATGCTGGAAGGTAGGATTAGAATGGATGGGTCGTTTTTTGGACAACATTGGCATGTTGGGCCAAGTGGTCTCTCTCTGTGCCATAAACTTTCTATGATTCTAAGATGCAACCCAGGCAATGTTGAAAGAGGAGGTAAGTCAGACACTAGTGGGGTTTAAAATTGATAAAGAGGAAGTATTAGATAGTCTGTCTGTACTTAAATTGAATAAAGCACCAGGAAAAGATGAGATGCATCCAAGGCTAGATGGGATTGAGGTTCACAAGGAGGAGGTGTTAGCAATTTTGGAAAGTAGGAAAATAGATAAGTCCCCTGGGCCAGATGGGATTTATCCTCGGATTCTCTGGGAAGCCAGGGAGGAGATTGCAGAGCCTTTGTCCTTGATTTTTTATGTCGTCATTGTCGACAGGAATAGTGCCGGAAGACTGGAGGATAGCAAATGTTGTCCCCTTGTTCAGGAAGGGGAGCAGAGACAGCCCTGGTAATTATAGACCTGTGAGCCTTACTTCGGTTGTGGGTAAAATGTTGGAAAAGGTTATAAGAGACAGGATTTATAATCATCTTGAAAAGAATACGTTCATTAGAGATAGTCAGCACGGTTTTGTGAAGGGTAGGTCGTGCCTCACAAACCTTATTGAGATTTTTTACAAGGTGACCAAACAGGTGGATGAGGGTAAAGCCGTGGATGTGGTCTATATGGATTTCAGTAAGGCGTTTGATAAAGTTCCCCACGGTCGGCTATTGCAGAAAATACAGAAGTATGGGATTGAAGGTGAATTAGTGCTTTGGATCAGAAATTGGCAAGCTGAAAGAAGACAGAGGGTGGTGGTTGATGGTAAATGTTCATCCTGGAGTATAGTTTCTAGTGGTGTACCGCAAGGATCTGTTTTGGGGCCACTGCTGTTTGTTATTTTTATAAATGACCTGGATGAGGGTGTAGAAGGGTGGGTTAGTAAATTTGCGGATGGCACGAAGGTCGGTGGAGTTGTGGATAGTGCCGAAGGATGTTGTAGGTTACAGAGGGACATAGATAGGCTGCAGAGCTGGGCTGAGAGATGGCAAATGGAGTTTAATGCGGAAAAATGTGAGGTGATTCACTTCGGAAGGAGTAACAGGATTGCAGAATACTGGGCGAATGGGAAGATTCTTGGTAGTGTAGATGAGCAGAGAGATCTTGGTGTCCAGGTACATAAAGCCCTGAAAGTTGCCACCCAGGTTATTAGAGCTGTTAAGAAGGCATATGGTGTGTTAGCTTTTATTAGTAGGGGGATCTAGTTTAGGAGCCACGAGGTCATGCTGCAGCTGTACAGAACTCTGGTGCGGCCGCACCTGGAGTATTGCGTGCAGTTCTGGTCACCGCATTACAGGAAGGATGTGGAAGCTTTGGAAAAGGTGCAGAGAAGATTTACTGGGATGTTGCCTGGTATGGAGGGAAGGTCTTACGAGGAATGGCTGAGGGACTTGAGGTTGTTTTAGTTGGAGAGAAGGAGGAGAAGAGGTGACTTAATAGAGACATATAAGATATTCAGAGGATTGGACAGGGTGGATAGTGAGAGCCTTTTTCCTCGGATGGTGATGGCAAACACGAGGGGACATAACCTTAAGTTGAAGGGTGATAGATATAGGACAGATGTCAGAGGTAGTTTCTTTACACAGAGAGTAGTAGGGGCGTGGAACGCCCTGCCTCCAACAGTAGTAGACTCGCCAACTTTAAGGGCATTTAAGTGGTCATTGGATAGACATATGGATGAAAATGGAATAGTGTAAGTCAGATGGTTTCACAGGCCAGCGCAACATCCAGGGCTGAAGGGCCTGTACTGCGCTGTAATGTTCTATGTTCTATGATACTGAGGGAAGTGAGGGTGGAAATCGCAGAGGCATTGGACATATTTTTTCAATCTCTCTTAGACTTGGGTGATGCCAGAGGACTGGAGAATTGCAAACGTTACACCCTTGTTCAGAAAAGGGTGTAAAGATAAAGCCAGCAACTACAGGCCTGTCAGTTAAACTTCGGTGGTGGGAACATTACCAGAAAGAAATAATCTTGGACAAAGCTAATAGTCACATGGACAAATGCGAGTTAATTAAACAAGCCAGCATGGATTTCTTGAGAGAACATCATGTTTAACTACTTTGCTGGAGATGTTTGAGGCTGTTTTCCTCGGAGAAGGCTGAGAGGTGATTTATTAGTGGTTTCAAAAATCATGAGGTGTCTGGACAGAGTTGATAGAGAGAAACAGTTCCCACTCGTGAAAGGATCGAGAACGAAAGGGCACAGATTTAAGGCATGGGTAAAAGAAGCAAAGACGACCTGAGGAAAATATTTTTTCACACAGTGAGTGGTTAGATTGTGGAATGCACTGCCTGAGAGTGTGGTGGAGGCAGGTTCAATTGAAGCTGAATAGACTGTTATATGAGAAGGAAGAATGTGTAGGGTTACAGGGAGAATGCAGGGAACGGCATTAGGTGAATTGTTCATTCGGAGAGCCAGTGCAGACGCGAAATGCTGAATCGGTTGGTGATGGAAAGAAAATGGAGATGAACTCAGCTCAGGTTTGAATATAAGCGGGCAGAACCCGCTCCTCCTCCCTCTTTACAGAGCTTTCCCTTTCTGCAGCCTCTGCTCCATTTGTTGATCACGTTACAGATCAAGGGACATTGTAACTACAGTCAATAACAAAGAACAAAGAACCGTACAGCACAGGAACAGGCCATTCGGCCCTCCAAGCCTGCGCCGATCTTGATGCCTGCCTAAACTAAGAACTTCTGCACTTACGGGGCCCATATCCCTCTATTCCCTTCCTATTCATGTATTTGTCAAGATGTCTCTTAAACGTCGCTATGGTATCTGCTTCCACCACCTCCCCCGGCAGCAAGTTCCAGGCACTCACCACCCTCTGTGTAAAAAACCTGCCTCGCACATCCCCTCTAAACTTTGCCCCTCGCACCTGAAACCTTTGTCCCCTAGTAACTGACTCTTCCAACCTGGGAAAAAGCTTTTGACTATCCACTCTGTCCATGCCGCTCATAACTTTGTAAACCTCTATCATGTCGCCCTTCCAACTCCGTCGTTCCAGTGAAAACAATCCGAGTTTATCCAACCTCTCCTCATAGCTAATGCCCTCCAGACCAGGCAACATCCTGTTAAACCTCCTATGTACCCTCTCCAAAGCCTCCACATCCTTCTGGTAGTGTGGCGACCAGAATTGCACACAATATTCCAAGTGTGGCCTAACTAAGGTTCTGCACAGCTGCAACATGACTTGGCAATTTTTATACTCTGTGCCTCGTCCGATGAAGGCAAGCATGCCGTTTGCCTTATCCACCTGTGTTGCTACTTTAAGTGACCTGTGGACCTGCACGCCCAGATCCCTCTGCCTGTGAATACTCCTCAGGGTTCTGCCATTTACTGTATACCTCCCACCTGCATTCGACCTTCCAAAATGCATTACCTCAGATTTTCCTGGATTAAACTCCATCTGCCATTTCTCTGCCCAAGTCTCCAACCGATCTATATCCTGCTGTATCCTCTGACAATCCTCATCACTGTCCGCAACACCACCAACCTTTGTGTCGTTCGCAAACTTACTAATCAGACCAGCTACATTTTCCTCCAAATCATTTATATATACTACAAACATCAAAGGTCCCAGCAGTGATCCCTGCGGAACACCACTGGTCACATCCCTCCATTCAGCAAAACGCCCATCCACTGTTGCCCTCTGTCTTCTATGACCAAGCCGGTTCTGTATCCATCTTGCCAGCTCACCTCTGATCCTGTGTGACTTCACCTTTCGCACCAGTCTGCCATGCGGGACCTTCTCATAGGCTTTAGTAAAGTCCATACAGATAACATCCACTGCCCTTTTTTTATCAATCATCTTCGTCACTTCCTCAAAAAACTCAATCAAATTAGTAAGACTCGACCTCCCCTTCACAAAACCATGCTGCCTCTCGCTAATAAGTTCGTTTGTTTCCAAATGGGACTAAATCCTGTCCTGAAGAATCCTCTCTAATAGTTTCCCTACCACTGACGTAAGGCTCACCAGCCTATAATTTCGTGGATTATCCTTGCCACCCTTCTTAAACAAAGGAACAACATTGGCTATTCTCCAGTCCTCTGGGACCTCACCTGTAGCAAATGAGGATGCAAAGATTTCTGTCAAGGCCCCAGCAATTTCTTCCCTTGCCTCCCTCAGTATTCTAAGGTAGATCCCATCAGGCCCTGGAGACTTATCTACCTTAATGCTTTGCAAGACACCCAACACCTCGTCCTTATTGTTAATGAAATGACTGAGACTATCTGCGCTCCCTTCCCTCGGCTCATCATCCACCAAGTCCTTCTCTTTGGTGAAAACTGATGCAAAGTACTCATTTAGCACCTCGCCCATTTCCTCTGGCTCCACACATAGATTCCCATCTCTGTCCTTGAGTGGGCCAACCCTTTCCCTGGTTACCCACTTGCTTTTTATATATGTATAAAAAGCCTTGGGATTTTCCTTAATCCTGTTTCCCAATGACTTTTCATGACCCCTTTTAGCCTTCCTAACTCCTTGCTTAAGTTCCTTCCTACTGCCTTTATATTCCTCAAGTGCTTCGTCTGTTCCTAGCCTCCCAGCCCTTATTATGCTTCCTTTTTCTTTTTGACTAGGCTCACAATATCCCGTGTTATCCAAGCTTTCCGAAACTTGCCAAACTTGTCTTTCTTCCAGAACATGCTGGTCCTGGATTCTAATCAGCTGACGTTTGAAAGACTCCCACATGTCAGATGTTGATTTACCCTCAAACAGCCGCCCCCAATCTAAATTCTTCAGATCCTGCCTAATATTGTTGTAATTAGCCTTCCCCCAATTTAGCACCTTCACCCGAGGTTTGCTCTTATCCTTATCCACACGTACCTTAAAACTTATGGAATTATGGTCACTGTTCCCGAAATGCTCCCCCACTGCAACTTCGACCACCTGGCCAGGCTCATTCCTCAATGCCAGGTCCAGAATGGCCCCATCCCTAGTTGGACTATCTACATACTGTTTCAAGAAGCCCTCCTGGAGGCTCCTCAGAAATTCTGCCCCATCCAAGCCGCACAAAGCGAATCCCAGTCAATATAGGGGAAGTTATAATCACCCACCACTACATCCCTGTTACCTTTACATCTTTCCAAAATCTGTCGACATATCTGCTCCTCTCCCTCCCGCTGGCTGTTGGGAGGCCTGTAGTAAACCCCCAACATCGTGTCTGCACCCTTCCTATTCCTGAGCTCCACCCATATTGCCTCGCTGCATGACCCCTCTGAGGTGTCCTGAGCAGTACAGCTGTGATATTCACCTTAAGCAGTAATGCAACTCCCCCACCCCTTTTACATCCCCCTCTATCCCGCCTGAAGCTTCTAAAACCTGCATCATTTAGCTGCCAATCCTGCCCTTCCCTCAACCAAGTCCCTGTAATAGCATCAACATCATATTTCCAAGTACTAATCCAAGTTCTAAGTTCATCTGCCTTACCTGTTACACTTCTCGCATTGAAACAAATGCACTTCAGATCACCAGTCCCGCTGTGCTCAGAAACATCTCCCTGCCTGCTCTTCCTTTTCGTCCTACTGGCCTTATTTACTATGTCCTCCGCATTTATTTCACTAGCTGTCCTACTGCTGTGGTTCCCACCCCCCTGCCACACTAGTTTAAACCCTCCCGAGTGACGCTAGCAAACCTTGCAGCCAGGATATTAGTGCCCTTCCAGTTTCTATGCAAACCGTCCTTCTTGTACAGGTCCCATCTGTCCCTGAAGAGATCCCAATGGTCCAGATATCTGAAACACTCTCTCCTGCACCAGCTGCTCAGCCACGTGTTTCGCTGCACTATCTTCCTATTTCTCGCCTCACTGGCACGTTGCACTGGGATGAATCCAGCGATTACAACCCTCGAGGTCTTGTTTTGTAACTTACTGCCTAACTTCCTAAACTCCCCCTGCAGGACCTCATCACTCTTCCTGCCTATGTCATTGCTACCGATGTGTACCACAACCTCTGGCTGTTCACACTCCCCCTTCAGAATGCCCCCTGTCCGTTCAGAGATATCCTTGACCCTGAAACCAGGGAGGCAACATACCATCCTGCAGTCTCTTTCACGTCCACAGAAGCGCCTATCTGTGCCCATGACTATAGAGTCCCCTATAACTATTGCTCTTCTGTGCTTTGTCCCTCCCTGCTGAACAACAGTGCCAGCCGTGGTGCCACTGCTCTGGCTGCTGCTGTTTTCCCCTGATAGGCCACACCTCGTGCTGAGTTGGGTCACCAAATCCTCTGTCCTCCCTGAATGTCTGCAGCAGCTCACAACACAACCTCCAACAAACCATCCACAGCACCTCCACTAACTTTACAATAATAGAAGTAAGTCAAAAGCCCCTCACCTGTAAGTTGGATGCCTGGTCCTTTTAAATAATACTAGAGGGGGTTCCTCATGCTGCTGAATGTATGTTCAGCTGAGAGTGAATAACACAGGCGGTCAGTGGACACGTACAGACCTAGTTTCAAAGACGTACATCAATGCTGCCGGTATGGTATATTGACATCACATTCAAAACCATCCTCAGAGCAACAACACATACATGGTACGATTGAGCTAGAGCCCTGCCCAGCATGGGGCACTTTGCAGGCCGCACTAGAAGTGCCTGGCTGTGCAGTTCACATCTCCCTATGGATCCCAGCTTCTGAACCGTCAGCACCAGTAGTGCTGTACAGTCTAAAATAGTGGCTCGGGACAGATACAGTGGGAAAGGGATTCACTTCAGAAGGAGAAATGAGAAAAGATTGAAGTCAAAACATTTTCAGGAATATGAGAATGGGCAGGAGAATGGGACTAATTGGAGGGGTGAGGCCATGGAGGGATTCAAACACAAGAATGACTATATTAAAACTAAGGTGCTGCCAGACCGGGAGCCAATGTAGATCAGTGAGCACAGGGGTGATTGGTGATTGGGATTTGGTGTGAGTTAGGATACAGGCAGCAGAAATCTGGATGGGCTGTGGTTTATGGAGGTTTATAACTGGGAGGGTGACCAGGATAGAATTGGAATAGTTAAGTGTGGATTTAACAAAGGTACAGGTGAGGGTTTATGCAGCAGATTGGCTGAGACAGAGGTGGAGATGGGGGATATGACAGAGGTGGTCGTAGACAGGGTTGGTAATGGAGAGAATATGGAGATGGACTCAGCTCAGGTTTAAATAGAACACACAGATTGCAAACAGTCTGGTTCAGCCTCAGCTATTGGGCAGGGTGGTGTATTTGTTTCACAGATAGGGGATGGAGTTTGTGATGGAGACCAATGACACTGGCTTCAGTCTTCCCAAAATTTACATAACAGAACAGTATTTCAGTGAAACGGGGTTTACAGATGCCCTACCGGGAAATAGAGACAGCAACAGCAGTAAAGATGAGAGAGCAAATGTCAAGAAATCCAATAAAGTTGGCAATCGTTTATAGAGCTAATAACTGGACATATTCACCAGGAATACAACGGCAGCAAAAAGTGCAGAGTAAATTACAGGAGCAGTAATGCTGTTAAACCTGGTTTATAGAATTAATAGCTAGATATCGAGACTTACCAGGGACACCAATAATAGCCAGGATGGGATAGTAAATGTATTGAATAATCTTCAGTGCGAGATGGATACGAGTGTTTAATGAGTACCAATCATAATATGTAGAAAGGTAGTAAAGTTCCGAGGATAAACTCCTGTCCATTGTTGTAACATTCCAATCTATTGTTCTCAGATTCTGACCCATTGTTGTAACATTCCAATCTGTTGTTCTCAGATTCTGACCAAGTGTTGTTACATTCCAGTCATTTGTTCTCAGATTCTGATCTATCCTTTCTCTCTCTCTGGAGCCGCTGATCTCTGTTGTGCCGGGGTTGATATTCCGGCTGAAACTATGGGACAACACATGGGAGCACATTATTAATAGAAGATGGAAAACTTCCAGTGACACAATTAGGGTCCATGGAGACTGATATTATTTGCAGTCACTGAACAAACAGATTCAGTTCAGCCTTTTCAATGCAGCACTTTTTGTATAACAATAAAGTAGATCATTTACCCAGTCTGGATGGGATGCATGAGGGTTGCTGAGGGATGGAATGGTGGAGGTAGCAGAGGCACTGACCAGCATATTCCAATCCCTCTTGGATATGGGAGTGATGACGTCATTTCACTTGCTCACCACTCTCTGGGTGAAGAAATTTCTCCTCATTTCAGTCCTGAAAAGTTTACCCCGTATCCTTAGACTATGACCCCTGGTTCTGGACTCCCCCACCATCGGGAGCATCCTTCCTGCAACTACCCTGTCAAGTCCTGTTAGAATTTTATAGGTTTCTATGAGATCCCTCTTCACTCTTCCGAACTCCAGCGAATATAATCCTATCTCTCCTCATACGTCAGTCCCGGCTTCCCGGGAATCAGTCTGATAAACCTTCATTGCACTCTCGCTATAGCAGGAACATCCTTTCTTGGAGAAGGAGACCAAAACTGCACACACTATCCAAGTGCGGCCTCACCAAAGCCCTGTATAATTGCAGCAAGACATCCCTGCTCCTGCACTAGAATCCTGTCTCTATGAAGGCCAACATAACATTCGCCTTTTTCTACCGCCTGTTGCACCTGCATGCTTACCTTCAGTGACTGGTGTACGAGAACACCCAGGCGTCGTTGCATATTCCCCTCTCTCAGTTTATCGCCTTTCGGATAATAATCTGCCTTCCTGTTTTTGCTACCAAAGTGGATAACCTCTCATTTATTCACATTATACTGCATCTGCCATGCAATAGCCCACTCACTCAACTTGTCCAAATCACCCTGAAGCCACTCTGCATCCTCCTCACAACTCACCCTCCCACCCAGTTTTGTGTCTTCTGAAAATGTGCAGATATTACATTTAGTTCCCTCATCTAAATCATTAATATGGAGTGTGAATAGCTGGGGTCCTAGCGCCGATCCCTGTGGTACCCCACTAATCACTGCCTGCCATTTGGAAAAAGATCCGTTTATCACTACTCTTTTTTTCCATCTGCCAAACAATTTTCTATCTATCGCAATACACTACCACTAATCCCATGTGCTTTAATTTTACTCACTAATCTCTTATGTGGGACTTTGTCGAAAGCCTTCTGAAAGTCCAGATAAACCACATTCTCTGGCTCCCCCTCATCCACTCTATTAGTTACATCCTCGAAGAATTCTAATAGATTTATCAAGCATGATTCCCCTTTCGTAAATCCATGCTGACGCTATCCGATTCTAACACTGTTCTCCAAGTGCTCTGTCATAAAAACTTTGATAATGGACTCTAGAACTTTCCCCACTACCGACGTCAGGCTAACTTGTCTATAATGCCCTGCTTTATTTCTACCTCCCTTTTTAAATGGTGGGGTTACATTAGCTGCCCTCCAATCAGCTGGAACTGTTCCAAAGTCGAAAGAAGCTTGAAAGATGACCACCGATGCATCCACTATTTCTGGGGTCACTTCCGTAAGTAATGTGGGATGTAGATTATCAGGCCCTGAGGATTTATCGGCCTTCAATCCCATCAACTTCTCCAACACAATTTCTCTACTAATACTGATTTCCTTTGGTTCCTTCCTCTCACTAAACCATGTGTTCCCCAACATTTCTGGAAAGATATTTGTGTCATCCTTTGCGAAGACAGAATCAAAGTCTGCATTTAGTTGGTTAGCCATTTCTTTGTTTCCCATAATAAATTCCCATGTTTCTAACTGTAAGGACCTACATTTGTCTGAACCAATCCTTTCCTCTTCACATACCTACAGAAACCTTTACAGTCAGGTTGTATGTTCCCCGCAAGCTCACTCGTGTCCTTTATTTTCCCCTTATTAATCAATCCCTTCGTCCTCCTTTGCTAAATTCTGAACTGCTCCCAATCCTCAGGTCTGTTGTTTCTTTCTGTCGAATGTATATGCCTCTTCCGTGAATCTAATACTATCTCTAATTTTCCTTGTAAGCCATGGTTTGGCTACCTTTCCCATTTTACTTTAGCGACAGACAGGAGTAAACAATTGTTGCAGTTCATCAATGCACTCTTTGAATATTGCCATTGCCTTTCCTCCATCATCCCTTTAAGTAACGTTTCCCAATCCATCATAGCCAACTCGTGCCTCATACCTACATACTTTCCTTTATTAAGATTCACGACCCTAGTCTCAGAATCAACTACGTCACTCTCCATCTTAGTCATAGATTCGTGCAGCATACAAACAGGCCCTTCGGCCCACTGCGTCCATGCCGACCATAATGCCGATCTATACTGATTCCACGTGCCTGCATTAATTCCATATCCGTCTATGCTTTGCTCATTCAAATGCCTGTCCAGATGACACTTAAATGTGGCTACTGTTCCTGCCTCCACCACCTCCTCTGGCAGCTCATTCCAGATACGCACTATTCTTTGTGTGAAAGATTTACCCTTTTAATCCCCTTTCAACCTACTCCCTTTCATCTTAAATCTATGCCCTCCAGTTTTAGTCACCCTTACCATGGGAAACAGACTCTGGCTACCTGCTCTATCGATGCCTCTCATAATTTTATATACCTCCATCATGTCCCCTCTCAGCTCTCATTGCTCCAGGGAAAACAGACCCAGCCTACCCAATCTCTCTTTATAACTCAAGCCCTCCAAACCAGGCAACATCCTTATGAATCTTTTCTGCACCCTCTCTAGCTTAATCACATCTTTCCTGTAGTGTTGCGACCAGAACTGCACACTGGCCTCCAAATGCGGAATAACCAATGTTATGTACAACTGTAACATGACGTCCCAACTCATGTACTCCATGCCGCAGTTGATGAAGACAAGCATGCCATACACCATCTTCACCACCCTGTCTACCTGTGTTGGCACATTCAGGGAACTATGCACTTGCACCCCAAGTTCTCTCTGCTCAACAACACTCCCCAGGCCCTGTCATTCACTGTATATGTCCTGCCCTGGTTTAACTTCCCAAAATGCATTAATCGCACTTGTCTGCATTAAATTCCATTTGCCAATCCCTTGCCCACTTTCCAAGTTTATCTATATCCTGTTGTAACCTTAGACAAGCTTCTTCACTTTCTACCATTCCATCATTTTTTGTATCATCTGCAAACTTACCAATCATGCCCCCTACATTCACATCCAAGTCATTAATATATATGACAAACAAGAGAGGACCCAGAACCAATGCCTGCGGCACACCACTGGTCACCAGCCTCTAATCTGAAAAACAACCCCCCACTACCATCCGATCACCAAGCCAAATTTGTATCCAATTGGCTAGCACACCCTGGATCCCATGTGTATGAATCTTCTGGACCAGTCGACCATGCGGGACCTTGTCAAAGGCCTTGTTAAAGTCCATGTAGAAAACGTCCATCGCCCTGCCCTCGACAATCCTTTTGGTCACCTCCTCAAAAAACGCAATCAAATTCCTGAGACATGATTCCCATGCACAAAGCCATGCTGACAATCCCTAATCAGACGTTGCCTTTCCAAATGCATATAAACCCTGTCTGTCAGAATCCCTTCCAATAACTTTCCCATCACTGATGTAAGGCTCACCGGCCTGTAGTTCCCTGGCTTATCACTGCTGCCCTGATTAAATAAAGGCACAACATTAGCCATCCACCAGTCTTCCTGTACCTCACCCATGGCTAACGATAATGCAAAAATCTCTGCTCGGGCTGCAGGAATACCCTTCCTTTCTTCCCATAGCATCCTAGGATACACCTGGTCAGGCCCTGGGGATTTATCTACCTTATTGCGCTTCAAAACCTCCAACACCGCCTCCTTTGTAATGTTGATATGCTCCAGGATATCACTGTTCCCTCCCTTGAACTCACTAGCTTCCATGTTGTCTCCATGGTAAATAAAGACGGGAAGTATTCATTTAAGACCTCGCCCATTTCCCGTGGCTGCACAAGTAGATTATCACACTGATCCTTAAGGGGACCGACTCTCATCCTAGCTACCCTTTTACTCTTAACATACTTATAGAATATTTTAGGATTCTCCATTATCTTATCTGCCAGGGAAATCTCATGGCCCCTTTTCTCCCTCCTAATTTCTTTCTTGAGTGTACTCCTAAATCCACTGTACTCCTGGAGGGACTCGTTTGATCCCCAGCTGCCTATACCTGACATATGCCTCCTTCTTTGTCCTGACCAGACCCTCAACATCCCTCATTAAACAAGGTTCCCTAAACTTGCCAGCCTTGCCCTTCCATCTAACAGGAATATGCCGGCCCATAACTCTTCCTATCTCACTTTTAAAAGCCTCCCACTTGCCAGACGTCCCTTTACCTGTAAACAGCCCCTTCCATTCAACTTTTGAGAGTTCCTGTCTGATGCCATCAAAATTAATCTTCCTCCAATTTAGGACTTCAACCTGAGGACCAGTCCAATCCTCTTCCATAACTATCTTGAAGCTAATAGAGTTATGGTCACTGGTCCCAAAGTGCTCCCCCACTGACACATCAACCACCTGCCCATCCTCATTTCCAAAGAGGAGGTCGAGTGTAGCCTTTTCTCTCATTGGGCCATCCACATAATGTTTCATAAAACAATCCTGGACACACTGAACAAATTCTTGCCCATCTGATCCCTTAGCACTAAGGCATTCCCAGTCAATATTAGGGAAGTTAAAATCACTTACTATTACAACCCTATAATTCCTACACCTATCTGTGATTTCCCTGCATATATGCTCCGCCAATTCCCTCTGACTATTGGGGGGCCTATAGTATAATCCCATCAAAGAGATCTCCCCTTGCTTATTTCTAAGCTCCACTCATATGGCCTCACTGGACGTTCCCCCCGTTATATCCTCTCTAACTACTGCCGTGATGTGCTCCCGAATCAATAGTGCAACTCCCCATCCTCTCTTCCCTCCAACTGAAGCATCGGTACCCCGTAACATTGAGCTGCCAGTCTTGCCTATCCCTCAACCACGTTTCTGTAATCGCTATAATATCACAATCCCATGTACTGATCCATGCTCTGAGTTCATCTGCCTTACCTGTAAGGCCTCTTGCATTAAAGTACTTGCAGTTTAGTCGACCAGACCTTCCACGCTCACTGTCAGGCCACTGCCAGGCCCGCCTACTGGACTTGCTTGCATTAACCTCTACATTTACCTCAACTATCTCATCGGAGAGACTACTACTTTGAGTCCCACCTCTCTGCAAGACTAGTTTAAATCCTCCAGAGTAGTACTAACAAACCTCCCCGCAAGGATATTGTTCCCCTTTCAGTTTAGATGCAATCCGACCCTCTTCAACAGGTCACCTCTGCACCAGAAGAGATCCCAATGATCCAAGTAGCTGAAGCCCTCCCGCCTACACCAGCTCTTCAGCCACACTTTCATTTGCCTAATCCTCCTATTCCTATCCTCACTAGCACGTGGCACAGGGAGTAATCCTGAGATTCTTCTTCTTCTTTGTCTTTGGCCTCCTTACCTCGAGAGACAATGGGTAAGCGCCTGGAGGTGGTCAGTGGTTTGTGCAGCAGCGCCTGGAGTGGCTATAAAGGACAATTCTAGAGTGACAGGCTCTCCCACAGGTGCTACAGAAAAAGTTGTCTGTCGGGGCTGTTACATAGTTGGCTCTCCCCTTGCGCTTCTGTCTTTTTTTTCCTGCCAACTGTGAAGTCTCTTCGACTCGCCGCACTTTAGCCCCTCCTTTATGGGTGCCCGCCAGCTCTGGCGATCGCTGGCAACTGACTCCCACTACTTGTGATCAATGTCACAGGACTTCATGTCGCATGTGCAGACGTCTTTAAAGCGGATACATGGACGGCCGGTGGGTCTGATACCAGTGGCGAGCTCGCTGTACAAAGTGTCTTTGGGGATCCTGCCATCTTCCATGCGGCTCACATGGCCAAACCATCTCAAGCGCCGCTAACTCAGTAGTGTGTATAAGCGGGGGATGTTGGCCGCCTCGAGGACTTCTGTGTTGGAGATATAGTCCTGCCACCTGATGCCAAGTATTCTCTGGAGGCAGCGAAGATGGACTGAATTGAGACGTCGCTCTTGGCTGACATACGTTGTCCAGGCCTCGCTGCCATAGAGCAAGGTACTGAGGACACAGGCTTGATACACTCGGACTTTTGTTTTCCGTGTCAGTGCTCCATTTTGCCACACTCTCTTGGCCAGTTTGGACATCGCAGTGGAAGCCTTTCCCGAGCGCTTGTTGATTTCTGCATCTAGAGACAGGTAATTGGTGATAGTTGAGCCTAGGTAGGTGAACTCTTGAACCACTTCCAGAGCGTGGCCGCCGATATTGATGGATGGAGCATTTCTGACATCCTGTCCCATGATGTTCATTTTCTTGAGGCTGATGGTTAGGCCAAATCCTGAGATTAACCCGAGAGGTTCTACTTTTTAACCTTCTGCCTAACTCACTATATTCACTGTGAAGGACCTTAGCTCTCTTCCTGTCTATGTCGTTAGCACCAATATGGACCACGACCTCTGACTGCTCACTCTCCCCTTTCAGAATTTCCTGCAGCCACTCCGAAACATCCTTGACCCTAGCAGCAGGGAGGCAACATACCATCCTGGTGCCTCTTTTGCGGCCACAGAAACGCCTACCTGCAACCTCTACGATAGAATCCCCTATCATGATCGCTCTTCCACCCCTTTTCCTGCCCTGCAGTGCGGCAGAGCCCTCTGTGGTCCCACGGGCCAGGCTGTTGCCGCTTTCCCCTGGGAGGTCATCCCCCCCAACAGTATCCAAAGCGGTCTATCTGTTTGAGAGGGGGGTGGCCACAGGGGACTCCTGCACTACCTGCCTGTGCCTACTACTCTGTCTGGTGGTCACCCATCCCTTTTCTGCCTGTGCAGCTATTATCTGCGGTGTGACCACCTCGCTAAACATGTTATCCCCGACTTCCTCAGCATTATGGATGCTCCACAGTGATTTCACCTGCAGCTCCATCTCCATAATGCGGGTCGCCAGTAGTTGCAGATGGATCCACTTCCTGCACACATGCTCACTAGGGACACTGGAAGCATCCCTGATTTCCCACAAAGGGCAGGAGGAGCAGATCACGGGGCTGAACTCTCCTGTCATGACCTACCCTTAGACTAATTAGTTACACCCTTAATTATAAAAAAAACTAATTACATGAGGGGCCTTTATCTACCCACTTCAATCTAAGATTCTTAATAAACTACACTGCATTAAAAAATAAACACTTCAGCAGTACTCACCTTATAACCAGAGTTCTTTTCCCACAAAAATAAACTTTTCACTTTTTTAAAGATATCTACATGCACTAATAGCTGCTACTCACCCAACCAATCAGCTTGCAGCTCTCCTCTGACGTCACTGTTGACTTTCTTCATGAAGAATTCTATCATATTATGGTCGCTCATCCTCAAGGGATTTCACACAACTAGATTGTCAAATAATCCTCTCTCTTTACACAATACCCAGTCTGGGATGGCCTGTTCTCTAGTTGGTTCCTCAACATATTGGTCCAGAAAACCATCCCGTATACTTTTGGCCTCGTTATCTCGAGAGACAATGGATACGCGCCTGGAGGTGGTCAGTGGTTTGTGAAGCAGCGCCTGGAGTGGCGATCAAGGTCAATTCTAGAGTGACAGGCTTTTCCACAGGTGCTGCAGAGAAATTTGCTGGTCTGGGCTGTTGCACAGTTGGCTCTCCCCTTGCACCTCTGTCTTTTTTCCTGCCAAGTACTAAGTCTCTTCGACTCGCCACATTTTAGCCCTGTCTTTATGGCTGCCCGCCAGCTCTGGCGAACGCTGGCAACTGACTCTCACGACTTGTGATCAATGTCACAGGATTTCATGTCGCGTTTGCAGACGTCTTTATAGCGGAGACATGGACGGCCGGTGGGTCTGATACCAGTGGCGAGCTCGCTGTACAATGTGTCTTTGGGGATCCTGCCATCTTCCATGCGGCTCACGTGGCCAAGCCATCTCAAGACCCGCTGACACAGTAGTGTGTACAAGCTGGGGATGTTGGCCACTCGAGGACTTCTGTGTTGGAGGTACGGTCCTGCCACCTGATGCCAAGTATTCTCCAGAGGCAGCAAAGATGGAATGAATTGAGACGTCACTCTTGGCTGACATATGTTGTCCAGGCCTCGCTGCCTTCGAGCAAGGTACTGAGGACACAGGCCTGATACACTCGGACTTTTGTATACACTCCAGTAATTCCTCCTCTACGTTATTGTGACAAATTTGATTTGACCAATCTATATGCAGATTTAAGTCACCCATAATTACAGATGTTGCTTTATCGCATGCATCTCTAATTTCCTGTTTCAGACCATTCCCACATCACCACCACAGTTTGGGGGTCTATATATAACCCCTACTAACGTTTTTTGCCCCTTATTGTTTCTCAGCTCTACCCATACAGACTCCACATCATCAGCTCTCATATCCTTCCTCACTATTGTATTACTTTCCTTTTTAACCAGAAATGCAACTCCACCGCGGGTGGAAATAAGCCATTTTACTGATGGTGTGAAAATTTGGTCAGAAGCTCATCGCAAGGCATCTCAAGGTTAACAGTGTAACCAAGTGTGTGAACAGTTTGGCTTCGTCTCAAACATTTACAAAGGAGAGGGATGGAGTATGTAGCTGGGAAATATTTGAAGCAGAGACAGAAAGCAATGGCTTCAATCTTCTCAATATTTAATTGGCATTGCAGATGTGTGAGGTAATACATTTTGAAAGGAGGAATGAGGAGAGACAATACAAGTTAAATGGTATAACTATAAAGGTGGTGAAATAACAGAGACACCTGGAGTATTTGTACACAAATCTTTGTAGCCAAATCGTTAATAAATATATGGGATCCTCGGTTTTATAAATAGAGGCAAAAAAAGCAAAAGCAAGGACATTATGTGAAACATATATAAAATACTAGTTCAGCTGCACCTGAAGTCTTGTGTCGAATACTGGGAACCAAACTTTAGGAAAAACATGAAGCCTTCGGAGAGGGTAAAGAACTGTTTTATGAGAATTTGTGCAGGCATGAGGGATTACAGTTATGTAGCTGGGGTTGTTCTGCTTCGAGCAGAGAACTTTCAGAGGAGATTCGATTGAGCTGTTTAACATTAGGAAGGGTTTAGATAAATTAAATAAAGAGAAACTATTTCCAATGTCCAAGGGGTCACTAACCAGAGACACAGATTTAAGGCGATTGGTAAAAGAAGCAGACATGAGGAATTTTGTTTCTGAGTGGTTTGGATTTGGGATGCACTGTCTGATAGGCTGATGGATACAGATTCAATAGTAGATCCCAAAAGGGAATTGGATAAATATCTGAAGCAGGAAAAATGTTAGGATATAGTGAAAGAGTCAGGGAGTGAGACTAACTGGATTGTTCTTTGAAAGGGCCAGCACTGACTTGATGGGCAGAATGACATCATTCAGGACTGTGCTATTCTATGATTCTATGATTGTTCCTGCCTGTACTTTCCCAATATTCCTATCCTTTCAGCAGCTGTTTGATAAAGTAGCACATAACAGCTGTGTTACCGAATTAGAAACACATAGGATTAAAGGACCAATGTCAGCAGTGGCTCAGTTTGTAGCACTCTCCCCTTTCAGTCACAAGCTTCTAGGATCAAGTGTCACTGCAGGACTTGATGACAAGAATCAAGGCTGACACTGCAGTGCAGTACTGAGGGAGTGTTGCACTGTCAGAGGTGCCACCTTATCAAAGAAAAGGTAAAGCCAGGCCCCGTCTGCCCACTCAGGTGGATGTAAAGATCCCATGGAATTATTTAGAAGGTCAGGGGAATTATTCCCAGTGTCCTGGTCAACATTTACCCCTCAAATTAACATCACAAAAACAGATCTGATCATGACCACACTGCTACTTGTGGGATCTTGTTGTGCGGAAATTGGCTGTGTTTTTCCTACATTACAAGACTGACTAAACGGTAAAAAGTACTCACTTTTTGTTAGTCACTTTGAGACATGCAGTGGTCATGAAGGCGTTACATAAATGGAAGTCCTTTTTTATTTTCAATGTCAGCATGCAGGAAATTAGGTCAGTGACAGAAAGCAGAGAGTAGCGGAGAATGGTTGTTGTTTCGTCTGGAGGGAAGTACAAAGTGCGGTTCCCCAGGGTCACTGTTGGAATCACTGTTGCTGTATGTTAATGCAATGGGCTTGTGTACAGAAAGGACAATTTCAACGTTTTCAGAGGGCAGGAAACTCAGAAATGTTAATAAACAGTGTGGTGGATAGTAACAGACTTCAGCAGGACAGAGACTGACTGGTGAAATGTACAGGAAAATGGCAGATGTAATTTAACACAGTGAAGTGTGAAGTGAGACATTTGGGTAGGCAATATGAGGAGAAACAATATAAACTCAATGGTACCATTATAAAGTGGGTGCAGGATTAGAGAGACCTGGGGTGTACACACACAGATCTTTGAATGTAACATGTAGTGTCCTTGGTGTTAGAGAGAGAGGCACAGAGTAATAAAACTCAGGAGGAAATGCTGATGTTCATCCATCATTGGTTAGGTCCCAGCTGGAGAATTGTGTCCAATTCTGATCACCACACTTTGGTAAGGATGTCAAGCACTTAGTGAATATACTGAGGTGATTTACAAGAATGGTACCAGGGATCTGGGAATTCAGTTACGTGGAGAGATTGGAAAATCTGGGATTGTTCTCTTTAGAGCAGTGAAGGGTAAGGGGAGATTTAATATAGAATTCAAAATCATGAAGGGTTTTGATAGGTTAATTAATGTGAAACTGTTTCCAGTGTCAGAAAGTTCAGTATTAAGAAGGCACAGATTGAAGGTAATTGACAACGAACCAGAGGTGAAATGAGGAGAATTTTCTTACACAGCGAGTTGTTGGGATGTGGGATTCACTGCCTGAAAACATGGTGGAAGCAGATTCAATAATATATTTCAAAAGAGAATTCAGCAAATACATGAATTGGTATTTAAAAAGCTGGAGTGTGGGTCAAAAGGAGGAGAGAGGAACTAATTTGATATCTCTTTCAAAGAGACTGCACTGACACAATGGGCTGAATATCCTCCTTCTGTGCGTCGGGTTTCTGACTCATGATCTGCCCGTTCCCGTTCTTGTTGAGGCAGGTGACACACAAAGCTCCTGCTTTCTCCTCATTTCCATGAATTCTACTTGCTGCCCAGGGTGACCCACGCTGATGTCTGTCTGCACATTAACTGGGAGCGAAGTGTGCGTGAGGCTGGTTCGTGTTTCAGCCAGCATTCAGCTTTTAAAGGCAGTCTGTCCCTCTTAAAGGGAAGCTGCACTGAATCACAGGAGGCTGCGTGTGCTGCTGCTGCTGACTGTGAATTCTGCAACTGGAAACAAGGTAAATGGAATACTAGGACAGAGAGAGGGATCTGCAGTTCACGGATGTGCTGCTGGAGGCCTTAGTCATGGAGGGGGACAGGAGGAGGGAGGCCATGTTTTCATGGCGTGGGGCCGAGGCCCTCAAGTAACACTCTCCGATGGGAATGGGAGCAGGTGGCCTGGGAGGTCAATGCAAGAGCTCCGGCCCCGAGGACCTGGCAGCAGAGCCAGAAGAAGTTTAATGAGCTCACACGGGTGATCAATGTCGGTGAATTCATCTCCACATGGCATCTCCTACCCCAACACAACCAACCTCTCACACTGCTCAATGTACCACACCCCCATCACTCACCCATCAGCAATCCCTAACACTCAGGACTCACACCTAACATTCACTTACTCCACCTCACCCTCACACACCTTCCACTGATGCCAGCCTCACACCCACCTCTCAATGCCTCCACATACCTCCAGCTATTCAGCTATGGCAGGCAAATCACCCAAACACAGTGAAACACAATCACTGCCATTCTGCTCTCTCTCTTACAGGACAAGGCGGCCCATAAACACAGGGAGCAGCAGTGTTCCGGCGAGGGCCAAGCATAACTTCATCCCCAGAGCCTGAGGGAGGAGATGGTTCTTCACATCATGGGACCGGCTGTGACAGAGCCCGTAACATCCGGCATCACCGACAGTATTCAGGATGATGCTATGTTCCTGCCTTATGTCCCTTCTTAACTCCCACCTCCACCTCATCCTGCTGTCTGGGATGATGTACAAGCTTCAGATGGTGGGACCATTGACCTCCTGCTTTCCATCCCACCCTCAATCCCTCACCCCAACTTTCCCCTTCTAATTTTATACTTTCCAATGATAACCCAAAACTACCAGCTTTCCAGTCACAGCAGCTCCAGGAGACAGAGAGAGAGCAGCAGCACAGCACTGATGGCGAAGCACCATCACTTGGTCTAATACTCACAGCCAACAGTTCAAATACTTACACTGTGTGTGCTTTAGAGGCTGGTATAGAGTCGGAATCTACACGTGGTGAGTCACCGAGCACGAGTGAGCTGCAGCCAGGCCAGGGGGAAAGGATAGTTCATGTGTCAGCTCACCAGAGGGCAAGGTCACAAACGAGTTATAATACACAGGACTCAGATATGAACATTGCTGGAACTGCATACAGGAGAATGCTGATGGACATGTACACTGAGAGACTTTGTCCATTGACAGGCCTGTCAGACAGTCTGTTATCACTGTTAAGGAACATGGAGGAGTCCGGCTCCAAGATGGCACAGGACATTGCACAGAGATTGAAGCCCATTCTTTCCCCTGTGGAAGTGGTCACTAACTCCATGACATCACTAGCAGACCCAGCCATGATACAATATCTGGTGACTATTGTCTCAGCTTCCACTGCAGCACAGACGGCAGACACCCAACGTCTCAGTGCTGCAATGGAAGCTCAGACTGAGGTCATGAGATCCATGCTTGCTGCCATGCAGGATCAAGCTTCTGTAGTGGGTAGGGCAGATCCCCCTCCTCTTGCCTCTTGACATAGATTCCCCTCTCTGCAGCCTCTGCTCCATTTGTTGGTCATGTTACAGACCCAGAGACACTGTCACTACAGTCCCCAAACCTCGTCCAGAATTGGGTCACAAAGTCCTCTGTCCTGCCTGAATGTCTGCAGCAGCTCACGACACAACGTCCAGAAAAAACATCCAAAGCACCTCCACTAACTTTACAATGGCATTAGCAAGTCAAAAGCCCCTCACCTGTAAGTTCGATGCCTGGTCCTTTGAAATAACAAGTGACTAACACAGGTTGTCAGTGGACATCCACAGACCAAGTTTCAAGGACAGACATCAGCACTGTTGGACTGGTGCACTGACGTCACCTTGAACCCTCCTTACACTAACAGCACATACATAGAACGCCCGGGCAAGTCCCCTGCCCAGCATGGGGCACTGTGTTGGCCACACTAGAAGTGGCCGGCTGTGCAGATAGCATCATTTTATGGATCAAGGTTTCTGTAACATTGGCACCAGCATGAAATTCACAGCCGGGGGAGATAGAGAGAAAAAGCAACGCACTTTCAATGGGGAATTGGGAAAAGAGTTGAAGGCATAAGATTTTCAAGAATATGGGAGATGGACAGGGAAATGGGACTAATTGGAGGGGTGAGGCCATGGAGGGATTAAAACACAAGAATGAAGATATTTAAATTAGGATGCTGCCAGACCGGGAGCCAATGTAGATCAGTGAGCACAGGGGTGATGGGTGATCAGGATTTGGGGTGATGGGTGATCGGGATTTGGTGTATATTAGTTTGCAGGCAGCAGAGTTCTGGATGGTCTGTGGTTTATGGAGGTTTATAACTGGGAGGGTGACCAGGACAGAATTGGAATAGTCATGTGTGGATTTAACAAAAACACGGATGAGGGCTAATGCAGGAGATGTTTTTAGACAGAAGTGGACATGGGTGATATTACAGAAGTGGTATTAGGCAGGTTAAGTGATGGAGAGATCATAGCGATGAACTCAGCTCAGGTACAAATAGAACATAGAGGTTGTAAACTGTCTGGTTCAGCCTCAGACATTGGCTAGCGAGGTCGATATAGACAGTGGATAGGGAGCAGACTTTGTGAGAGAGACTGAAGACAGAGGCTTCAGTAGTCCCAGGATTTACATGACAAGAACAAATGTCAGTGACATATGGTTTATAGATATAATAGTTGGATCCAGAGACTTACCAGGGACACCAATAATAGCGAGGATGGGATAGTAGATCGTTTGAATCATCTTTAGTGCACAATAGATTCGCATTTCTAATGTTCTCCAATAATAATCTGCAGTAACTTCGCCAAACCAATAGGATAAACTCTTGCTGCCCATTTTTGTAAAATTCCAATCTATTGTTCTCAGATTCTGATCAATCCTTTCCCAATCTCTGGAGCTGCTGTTAGTGTGGGGGTGATGCTCCCGGCTTGGAATAACACATTGAAAGAAATCCCTTATTAATGGAAGTGGAAAACTCTCCAATGACTCAATTCGGGTGCATGGAGACTGACATTAATTACACACACTGAACAAACAGATTCAGTTAACACCTGTCAAACCAACATTTAGTGTTCCAAAATAAAGTAGAACATTTAGCCAGACTGGATGTTATGTATGAGGGTTGTTAAGGGAAGGAGTGGTGGAGTCTCTGGCCAGAAGCTTTCACTCCTCCTTGGCTATGGGAGTAGTGGCAGGGGAGTGGAGTACTGTAAATGATACACCCTGTTTAAAAAAAATGAGATTGGATAAACCCTGTAACTTCTGACCAATCAGTCTAATGTCGGCGATTGGAAATTTCTAGAGGCCATAACCCAGCTCAAAAATATATCTTTCTTGGAAAAACATCTGATAATAAATGACAAACAGGATGGATAGCTTGATAACCAATCATGTCTGATAATCGTGATCAAGTTAGTTGATGACATAACTGTGAGTGTTGATGAGGGCAGCTTGTTTCGTGTTATGTATATGAACTTTCAAAAGGCCTGTGATCAAATGACATTTCATAGACTTGTTATGAAAAATGGAAGACATGGATTAATGTGACAGTGATAGTGTGGATATGACACTGACTCAGGGACAGAAAGCAGACAGAAGTGGTGAACAGACATTGTTTATTCTGGGGGAGGAGAATATACAGTGATGTTTCTCAGGGGTCAGTATTAGAACCAGTGCTGTTCCTGACATATAGATAGGTGCATGATATCGACGTAAATGTAAAAATAAACAATTTCAACTCCTGCAGATGGCATGAAACTTATAAGTAAGGGTAACAAAGGCGCAGACCACAGAATTATCCAACCTCACAGACTGTATATAATTTTTTATTTATCATGGACTCTCATCCAACACCAATGTATTTCTCACTGTAATTTATTTGTGTGTGATTCTCGTGTGAGTGTGTGCGTGAATGAGCAGCGTACATGTTTATTATTTTATTCAGATCCAGTTTAGATTGTTAAGTATAATAAACTCACCTCTTGTTTAATCTCAGGAAAACCTGTCTGACTGGTTCTTACATGAGCACAATAGAGGTATAAGGTAAAATACTCACTGAGGTGGTCAGCACGTCCAATGCGAAAAAAAAATAAACCCTATTGTGGTCAAATGATAGATCGGACAAGAGGGGATATGGGACCCCTCCTCACATGGCTGTAACAGAAATTGATTGTAACCCAATGACAAACGAGAAATTAGAAGGAGGTAAAACAATTGATTCCCAGAAAAAAAAATGAAGATTTCAATGTAGGTTTTATTGTGGCTTTCGCTGCTACAGCACTAAAAAGTTCACATTCGGAGACAGTACCATCCTGAGCCACAGCTCATGAAAATATGAACAGATGAATTAGGATCACGAGTAGGCCACTCGGCCCCTCAAGCCTGCTCTGCCATTCAATAAGGTCATGACTAATCTGATTGTAAACTCGACTTCACATTTCCACCTGCCCCCGATCACCTTTCACCCTTTTCCTTATCAGTAATCTATCTACCTCTGCCTTACAAATATTCAAAGACTCTGCTTCCAGCGCCTTTTGAGGAAGAGATTTCCAAAAACACACGACCCTCACAGGAAAAAAATCTCCTCATCTGTGTGTTAAATGGGTGACACCCCCCCCCCCACGCCTTATTTTTAAATAGGGACCCCTAATTCTAGATTCTCCCACAATGGGAAACATCCTTTCCACATCCACCCCGTCAAGACGCCTCAGAGTCCTATATGTTTCAATCAAGTCGCCTCTTACTCTTCTAAAGTCCAGCGGATACAAGCCTAACCTGTCCAATATTCCCTTATAAGACGGCCCGCCGATTCCAGGTATCAGTCTAAATAGCCTTCTCTGTACTGCCCCCAATACATTTACATTATTCCATTAACAAGGAGACCAATACTGTACACAATACTCCAGATGTGGTCTCACCAATGCCCTGTAAAACTGAAGCATGACCTCCATACTTTGCTATTCAATTTCTCTTGCAGTAAACAATAACATTCTATTAGTTTTCCAATTACGTGCTGTACCTGCACAGTAGCCTTTTGTGATTCATGCACTTGGACACCCAGATCCCTCTGCATCTCAGAGCACTGCAATCTCTCACCATTTAGATAACAGGCTTCTTTCTTATTCTTCTTGCCAACATGGACAATTTCACACTTTCCTGCAGTATACTCCATTTTCCAGGTCTTTGCCCACTCTCTTAACCTATCTGTATTCCTTTGCAGTCCCCTATGTCCTGTTCACAACTTAGTTTCCTACATATCTTTGTGTCATGGGAAAATATAGCAATTCGGTCCCTTCATCCAATTAATTTATATAAATTGTAAAAATTTGAAGATCCCTTTGGTACACCACTCGTTTCATCTTGCCAACCAGAAAATTACCTATTTATGCTGACACACTGTTTCCTGTTAGCTAGTCAATCTTCTTTCCATACCAATATTTTACCCCCGACACCATGAGCTTTTATTTTCAGCGATAAACTTTGATGTGGCATCTTATCAAATGCCTTATGGAAATCTAAGTCCAGTACATCCACCGGTTCCCCTTCATCCACAGCACATGTAACTCCATCAAAGAAATCCAACAAACTGATTAAACATGATTTAACTTTCATAAATCCATGTTGATTCTGCCTGATTACCTCGATTTGTTCTGAGTGCCGGCTATACCATGCCTAATAATATCTTCTAAATTTTTCCCCAAGACAAATGTCTCGCTAACTGGCCTGGAGTTTCCTGCTTTCTGTCTCCCTCCTTTTTGAATAAAGGAGTTATATTGCCAATAAAGGAGTTACATACAGAGTGAAGTAACTTGGTACAGGTTAAACGCCCTGTCTGCTGAAAAGTTGAGTAATGTAGCCGGAAGGTTAGGGATTACACTCCGTCCAAAAGCTAGGGAATGCGTAATCGTAAGACTTGTGGCCAACCATTTTTCACTTGAAGCTGAAGGCTCAAACAGGGTTAGAATCACGAACAGATAGAGTAATGTTAGCTAAGGTAAAACTAGAACAGAAAGGACTAGAATTAGAATTCCAGAGAGAGCGAGAAAGAGCAGAGTGAGTGTCAAGAAAAGGAAAAAGTAAGAGTGTTCCAGAAGGAGAAGGAGGAAAGGGAGTTATGGCGGCTCAAACAACTAGATGAAGACTCAGTACAACCAGTGAAGGCACAGCTAGTGAGGGAGCTGCTCCTAGCTCAGGACCATGTGCTGAGCTCTTAAAGTTCTCCCAGTTCATTCTAAAGTTCAATGAGGAGGATGTGGCAGCACTTTTCTTTCCTTTTAAAACATTTTCAAAGCAACTGCAATGACCGTCAGAGAACTGGACTCTGGTTTTACAAAATAAAATGACAGGAAAGATGAAAGTTCATCAGATTATGAGAGGACTGAAATTGCTATCCTGGGCCCATATGAGATAGTACTGGAGCTGGACCAGCAGAAATTAAGAATCTTTGTAAAGCAGCCTGACCAAACCTACCTGGCGTTTGAAAGAGTTAAGCAATTTCGGAACATTGGAACATAGGAGCAGCAGTAGGACATCGAGCCTGTTCCACCATTCAATATGATAATAGCTGATCATCCACTTCAATGCCTTTTTCCGACACAATCCCCATTTCCCGTTATGTCACTGGTATTTAGGCCGAGGCATTGAGGAACAGAGTCGGGACGTCATGTTACAGTTGTGCAGAACTTGGTTAGGCCGCATTTGGAGTATTGTGGGCAGTTCTGGTCGTCGCACTACACAAAAGATGTGATTAAGCTAGAGAGGGTGCAGAAAAGATTCACAAGGATATTGCCTGGTTTGAAGGGTTTGAGTTATAAAGAGAGACTGGATAGGCTGGGTCTGATTTGCCTGCAGTGGAGGAGGCTGAGAGGAGACATGATAGAGCTATATAAAATTAAGGGAGGCATAGATAGGGTAGATAGCCAGAGTCTGTTTCCCATGGTTGCGGTGACTAAAACTAGAGTGCGTAGATTTAAGGTGAGAGGGAGGAGGTCGAAAGGGATCAAAGGGGTAAATGTTTCACACAAAGAATAGTGGGTATTTGGAATGATCTGCCTGAGGAGGTGGTGGAGGCAGGAAAAGTAGTGACATTTAAGAGGCATCTGGACAGGTACTTGAATGAACAAGGCATAGAGGGATATGGAATTAATGCAAGCAGTTGGGATCAGTATAGATCAGCATTATAGTCAGCCGAGACGCGGTGGGCCGAAGGGCCTGTTTCTATGCTGCACGACTCAATGACTCCATTTAGAAATCTGTTAATCTCTGCTTTAAACATACTCAACAACTGAGCTTCCACAGCCCTCTGGGGTAGAGAATTCCAAAGATTCACAACCCTCTGAGAAAAGGCATGTCTCCTCATCTCTGTCCTAAGTGGATTTCCACTTATTTTGAAATTATTTCCCCTGGTTCTAGATTCCCCAACCAGGGGAAGCATGTTAGCTGCATCTACCCTGTCTATCACTTTCAGTATTTTGTAGGTTTCAATGAGATCACCTCTCATTCTTCGAAACTCTAGAGAATACAGGCCCAGTTTCCCCAATCTCTCTTCATGGGATGGTCCCGCCATCTCGGGAACAAGTCTGATGAACCGTCATTGCACTCCCTCTATGACCATAACATCCTTCCTAAGGTAAGGGGACCAAAACTGAACACATTACTCCAGGGGCAGTCTAACCAAGGTTCCATACAATTTCAGCAAAACGTCACTACTACTGCACTCAAATCCACTTCAATAAAGGCTAACATACCATTAGTCTTCCTAATTGCTTTCTGCACCTGCATGTTTGTTTTCAGTGACTTATTGACGAAGACATCCAGGTCCCTTCGTACAACTACACTTTCTACTCTCTTACCGTTTAAGAAATACTCTGCACATCGGTTCCTGCTACCGAAGTGGATAACCTTACATCTTTCCACATTATATTTCAACTGCCATGTTCTTCCCCACTCACGAAGTCTGTCCAAATCCCTTTGAAGCCGTCTTGCATCTTCCTCGCAACACTCATTCCCATCTAGTTTACTGGCATCTGAAAACCTGGAAATATTACATTGGTCCCCACATCCAAGTCATTGATACATATTGTGAAGAGCCGGGTCCCAAGCACTGATCCCTGCAGTACCCCACTAGTCACAGCCTGCCAAGGCAAGAATGACTCATTTATTCCTACTCTCTGCTTTCTGCCTGTTCTTCTTCTTTGGTCCTCCTTATCTCGAGAGACAATGGATACGCGCCTAGAGGTGGTCAGTGGTTTGTGAAGCAGCGCCTGGAGTGGCTATAAAGGCCAATTCTAGAGTGACAGGCTCTTCCACAGGTGCTGCAGAGAAATTTGTTTGTCGGGGCTGTTGCACAGTTGACTCTCCCCTTGCGCTTCTGTCTTTTTTCCTGCCAACTACTAAGTCTCTTCGACTCGCCACATTTTAGCCCCGTCTTTATGGCTGCCCGCCAGCTCTGGCGAATGCTGGCAACTGACTCCCACGACTTGTGATCAATGTCACAGGATTTTATGTCGCGTTTGCAGACGTCTTTAAAGTGGAGACATAGGCGGCCGATGGGTCTGATACCAGTGGCGAGCTCGCTGTACAATGTGTCTTTGGGGATCCTGCCATCTTCCATGCGGCTCACATGGCCAAACCATCTCAAGCGCCGCTGACTCAGTAGTGTGTACAAGCTGGGGATGTTGGCCACCTCGAGGACTTCTGTGTTGGAGATATGGTCCTGCCACCTGATGCCAAGTATTCTCCGGAGGCAGCGAAGATGGAATGAATTGAGACGTCGCTTTTGGCTGACATACGTTGTCCAGGCCTCGCTGCCATAGAGCAAGGTACTGAGGACACAGGCCTGATACACTCGGACTTTTGTGTTCCGTGTCAGTGCGCCATTTTCCCACACTCTCTTGGCCAGTCTGGACATAGCAGTGGAAGCCTTTCCCATGCGCTTGTTGATTTCTGCATCTAGAGACAGGTTACTGGTGATAGTTGAGCCTAGGTAGGTGAACTCTTGAACCACTTCCAGAGCGTGGTCGCCAATTCTGCCTGTTAACTAATCCTTAATCCATGCCAGTACATTATCTCCTATCCCTTGTGCTTCAATTTTACTAAACAACCTCCTGTCGGGGACTTTATCAAAAGCCTTCTGAAAATCCAATTATCCCACGTCTACCGACTCCCCTTTATCAAATCTGTGCGCAACATCCTCAAATAACTCCAACAGGTTTGTCAAACATTGTTTCCCATTTATATATCCATGTTGACTCTGCCCAATCAGATCCATTTATCACATTCTTTGGAATAGAGTATAGCTTGTTCCCAGCGACTGATGTAAGGCTAACATGTCTGTAGTGCCCTGTTTTCTCTCTCCCTCCATTCTTAAATAATGGGGAGACATTTTCTATCTTCTAATCTACAGGAACAGTTCCAGAATCTACAGAATATTGAAAGATATTCACCAATGTATCCACTATTTCCAAAGCTACCTCTTTCAACACTCTGGGATGTAGAATATCAGGACCTGGGGACTTGTCAACCTTCAGCTTTATTAATTTCTCCAAGACAACCTTCTTCCTCATACTAATTTCCTTCACTTCCTCAATCTCCCTAGTCCCTTAGATCTCTAACTCTGGGAGATTTCTTGTATCTTCCTCAGTGAAGGCAGACACAAAGTAATCATTTAGCTTCTCTGCCATTTCTCTATTCCCCATTATAAATTCTCTTGACACTGCCTGTAATGGACACACATTTGGCTTAGCTAAACTTTTCCTTTTTCCGTACCTATAGAGGATTTTACAGTCCATTTTGTGTTTGTTTTTGGCCAGTGATATGAGCGCTCAAGATAGAGCCCACATATGAATACCTCAGAGCGGTGACCCTCGTCGAGGAGTTCACAAACTCGCCCCCTCGCATTAAACCCCACATAGAGGGCCAGAAGGTTCACAGATATTCTGGCTGATGATTTTTCCCTTGTACGCAAAGCCTTAACCCCAGAGGGAACTCCGTTCCTCGTCACCCCAAAGATCCGAGAATAAAAGGTGGAAGGGTGATCGGAGTCCGAGCAGCCATGGGCAAGAACGAAAAGCGGGACAGACAAGGGTCCATCCTCAGGCCAAATAGGACGGTACTGAGAGCAGGAGTAATGGCTGAAGATCTGTATGTTTTCACTGGAATAAGGCAGATCACTATCGAGATGACTAATGGACGTGACGGGGAAACCTGTAGGATTAATCAGGGTCCACCAGAGCAGTGCAGGTAAATGGGCCCTGATGGAAAGCACAGCAGATCAGGCTGTGCGTTTAACTGTCACAGTCAGACCCAGTAAACCTACCACCGAGCGTGTGGAAAACTTAACAAAATCCCAGAGTTACCAGGATTTTGTATTCCAAGGAAAAGTGACCCCATACCCCTCGAGTGAGGCAAGCAAGCCCATCGTCATAGTGAGGGATACAGGGGCCACCCAATCCCTTCACCTGGGAAAAGGCATCACCTTTCCTCCAGAGAGTACAGTGAATGCTGGAGTGTGAGTGAATGCTATCGGAAGACAGTATATGTCCATATCTTTATATCAGCTGCACTTGGAGTGTGACCCAGTTTCAGGACCTGTAACCATGGGAATTGTACCTAGATTACTGGTGTATGGGTCGACCTGCTCCTGGGTAATGATCTGACAAGGGAAAAGGTGGCAGCTTCCCCAGTAGTTCTTGAGACACCAAAAGAGGTCAGAGAGACAGAAGTTACAGAAGAAGGTCCCAGGCATTCTCCCTGATTGTGTGGTGACTCGGTCCATGGCCAAACAATCTCCTGAACTTACACAGCAGACGGATGACCCTACTGTCTGGTTGTCTGAAGCCTTCTTTGTGAAGTTAGAGGACCCAAAGTGTGTGTTAAACAGATCGTCCTTAGTTGAGTCTCTGTGCTAAAAAAAAGCACAGACTGCCCAAACCAAAACTGAAGCAGAGGGAGTTGCAGAGTGCTACTATTTAAAGAATGAGGAGCTGATGTGGCAGTGGAGACCTGCTCACAGACCTGCGGATGAAGACTGGACAGTGGTTCACCGCATAGTGGTGCCGCTGGGGCCCCTTACAGAAATATTAAGAATGTCCCACGAACATCCACTGACTGGATATGTCAGTGTACGAAAAATCTAAGACCGCATAAGAGAACATTTAGACTGGCCACAACTCACAATTCACCAAAGAGAAGGACTTGGTGGATGATAAGCCAATGGAAGGGAGTGTAGATAGTCTAGGTCATGTCGTTATCAAAAAGGAGGCGTTGGGCCTCTTGCAAAGCATTAAGGTAGATAAGTCCCCAGGACCTGATGGGATCTACCCCAGAATACTGAGGGAGGCAAGGGAAGAAATTGGTGGGGCCTTGACTGAAATCTGTGCATCCTCATTGGCTACAGGTGAGGTCCCAGAGGACTGGAGAACAGCCAATGTTGTTCCTTTGTT